>NW_020529023.1:0-123506 GCF_003368295.1 Carassius auratus
TTCATTGTAATAAAATAAAACAGTTTTTGCAACAAACAGAACTATCCCTCAGTGGAAAAAACAGGACAACAATCCTTTAGTGCAGTGTTATGGATTCTCGCATGCTAACAAGACCCACTCTGATTTGCCAGCCTTGGCCAGTCCTTCAGTTGTCCAAGGACTTTTTCTTCTCCTGGTGTCTTAACTCACAGATACTTTTGTTTATAGCCGTTCGTATGTCTGGAATCTTCGCCCCCGGGTGTTGCTGAACAACTGCTCAGAGTAGCGGTGGCTTGTGGCACGATCGGTTATGCGCATGTGCAATATGTTCGCGCGTGGTGCAAAGGTGCGCAAAGTGTGGGATCGTGGCAGTGTCGTTAAACAGGAATCATCTGCACATGCACCATAACGGGATCGTGCAAGCAAGCAAGTGGTACCGACATTGATCCATAGGGACAGTAAAAAAGAAATGGACCACAGCGACCCCATTAGAACTCAACTGAGACAAGTGAAGTCCGTTTTTAGCTATTTTTAGGCACTTCCCTTTCTGACTGTGGCGCACGACATCAAACGAAGCTTGACGACGTCAGCAACCCTGTCTGAACAGGATGTAAATCTTCTAGTAGCTGTGCGTGCAACTGCATCGTTAATCGTGGCGAGACGGCGAGCTTGAGCGGGGATCTTTGGCGTGAGTTGCGCGGGAGTAGTTTTTCTGATAATTTATTTTGTATAGTATTTTTAAAATGTAACGCCAGTAACGCATATTAAGTTAATTACTGCGAGCTTTCCTCCTGTCCTGTACGGTAATGTGACAGAGAGTCGAGTGTTATACGCATCGTTAGTTATTTTTTACAAAAACTGTTTTATACGGGGCCATACTGTAACATAGAAGGTCAATGGAGCCCTTTATACATTGTTCGTGTATCTTTAGAAATAAATAATGGACAAACCGGAGTCTTTAAACACCTCAGATCTAAGGTTATTCGCTGTCAAAGGGACGCCAAATGAATGGAAGTCAATGGGAATGCTAACGCAAGTGGAAGTTCTGCTACAAGATGGCAGCTTGCACCCGACTTCAACTTCCGGTCGACTTCCTTGCCGCCTGCATTTGATCGAGGGTTCCGTTCCAGATGAAGATAGGTATGGACTGAAAATGTCATGTTGATGATGAAATGTCATGTAGGGAATAAAAAATGGACTCAAAAAATAAAAATAAAAAAAATAAATAAATGTTGTAATCGTTGCTGTTAATGATAATTTAATTTATAATACTCTCATCTACATTTTACAATACATGAATCAGTACATAGCCATATGTGGTCCATCCATATGGCTATATAATATAAAATATAATGAATGTAATGCAAAAATTGTATTTGGACAATTGTTAATCAACCTCTCTGTAAAACCTATGCATGAGCTTGCTTAACTCATAAAAAAATACTTTGTTTCAATAAACATACATGCAATAATGTAATAAAGTTTTTGTTTGTATTTTTTAATATATGAATCAATATATAGCAAAAGGTTGTCCATGCATATATTCCTCATATATTTGAAAATATATGAGGAAGTTTCTGATACACTGAAATATATTTTCTAATGTATTTGCAATATAAATTCTAGTATAATGCAGTATATTTTTGTTTTGTAAGGGATATTACATGTAGGATATGTATGTAATATAATGTGTATTTCTATTACAGGTTTAGGACTTAAAGCCAAAACAAATAATAACCTTTTCCTTACTTGAATCCTGCGTTTGGACCAGATCGGTTGCAGAATCAAGTGCTTCTGAAATTATTATATATTTTTTTCATATAGTGTAGTAGTTGGTTTTCTTTGTGTCATATGTGGCTGCTTTTCAAGCATGACGTTTTCTTTAAATTCTGAATAAAAAATTGTAGGCTATACAGCATGCAAAGACTGCTCCCTTTAAATTTATTATAAACTGTTACTCATTCATCACAATCTAACAAAGTAAAAAATAAAATAAATAAACAACTAACCCTAACCCTAACCCTACAATGAAAATGACTACACAATGAAACTTTTAAATGTCTTTGTTAGAAAAAAGTTAAGAGCATGATAGAACCTACAGTCTATGGATGGAACCAAGCACTGGACAAAAAACGGTGACTGGAGCGGTGATTGCGTGGATTTCAACCTAAACACCTCTGATTGGCCATTGTGTTTTAGAAGTCAGCAAACATGTCTGGCTACATTGCTCACCTCTGCGAAAATGCATTGTAAAATGATTTGCATAGAAGAAAATACACTGGATTGTTTGCCAAATCTATTTCGTTATGCTATGATTACGAAGAAAACAGAATTTGTGAGCAGCTTTTCCATCTAAAAGCAAGCAGATTCAACAGCAGGCAGTTGTATGAGTAAGACTATAATACACACTAAACTCAAGTCCGACCGTCCCCCCTGGCCCCTCTGGCACAAGGCCTGCTCTGTAGTGTTTTCTTTATTGACTCATGTTTGTGAACTGAGAGCACCGTTTGATTTAGAGTGCAAGTGAAATGGTTTTGCAGTGATTGTTTGATTTTGATGGAAGGTTTCGGGAATTTAGTTTGAGTATTTGGATTTGTGTTTAAGGTTTTGAGAAAATGAGTGATGGTTTGAAGAAATGTGTTTTAGCGATTCAGAAAAACTATTATCGCATTTGAACACTGCTTAATTGGTGCTACTCAATATTTTTGTGGAATCATTTTGTTATAATTATTTGATAAATGGAAAGTTCAAAAGATCAGATTTTTGTAAGTATACAAATGTATTTATTTAAAAACTAAGTTCTGAATGTTAGTGCTTGATGCTGCTATCACAACACTGCACATATTTCTTTCTGGGTGGTTATTTGCTACCAGCCAGAGAACTCACTGTACATAGTTTTATTAATTTACTGAAGCTCTTCACAAATTCACAATGTTTGTGTGTGTACATAGGTGAGTAAGCACATGACTAAAACCATCTCTCAACCATCTTGACGTTTCACACCACGCTACACACATCGAGTGTCAGAGGGAACAGTCGCAGGCAATTAAAAGGCATAAAACTGATGCTTGAACACACACGCGCATGCACACCAGGGAGTGTCTGAGAACAATTTCAGGCAAGGTTGTACGGCGATCCTTGGGGAAGCCTGGCTCAGCTAAGAAAGGACTTTAGAGAGGGAACTGAAGGGGAAGGTTACAGGGAGAATTCAACCTCTGCGAAGATATATATATACCCTAACCACATGCTCAGGGTCGTGGTAGGAGCAGAGTGTATTGTACAAGTCTTTTGCAAAAGACCACCCCCCACGGCCCTGTGGGCTGCCAAACCAGACATGAAATTCTAGTTCTGTATTCCAAAGAAAATAGAAAGTGCCTGTTTGTTGCTGCTCCAGACAGTATGATTCCTTATTGCAGTATGACATTCATGGTTCATTGACTAAGACAATTTACCTTTTGTACTTTTTCTTGTATGTATACCCTGGTGAAACAGAAACCAGTATTTTGATTACAAAATCATGAAGTAAAAAGCCAAGTGTCAAAGCCGTCTACTCCCTCGCTCTCCCACCCTTTCTTTCTCCTCCTAAGCATCAGAGTTAGAAAGTATCCCAAATGAATTCCTTCACAGGTGATTTGTTTGAAGAATAGTAGCTCTGATAGATTTAGGGTGGAAAGGAAGTCATAACCACATCAGTGGCTGTGACGGCCGGGCAGGGAGAGCGGCAGCGGGTGGCTCCATCACTCAGGAGATGACTGGCTTTTACATATCTCAGGCCTCGTCCTAATAGCTGCCACTGCCTGCTCTTCTCATCCATTCTGTCTGGAGTTCAAGAGTTACAGCGTGCCGTAAATCCCACCTGAGAGCTCATTACTTTTCACATCTGACGTCAAGGACAAGCACCCCTACCCCTGAGGTGCACACAGCCCTTGATGTCCACTCTCAAACCCTCTCTCCAGCCAAACATTGGACACATTGATGCGTGAAGTAGAACTTGCACATCTACTCATGTTTACTAGTTGTCCCAAAAAAAGTGCTCAACTTTAGTAACAAGGCATCACCTTGTAAATGACTTAACATGCTGTGCAGAAAAAGCAGGATCCAGAAAGTCCTGCTTTTTTTTTTTTTTTTTTTTTTTTTAGTGTTACATTTAATCACAAAATGCTGCATATCAGGGCACACGATTCATCAGTCCAACACATTAGTCAGATGTTGGTGGCCAATGTATTCCAGGGATTTATTTAATTAGTTTTATTTATTTTTTTGGGGAGGGGGGGGAATTCAGACACTGTACTCTACAGTGTTAATAAGTATTGAACATGTCACAGTTTGTCTCAGTAAATATATTTCTAAAGGTGCTGTTGATATAAAATATTCACCAGATGTCAGTAATCGTGTCACATAAGAAAAATTTCAAGGTGGGTAAAAGCAAAGAGCTTTCTCAAGGCCTTCACAACCATAATGTTGCAATACATACTGATGGCATTGGTTACAGAAGGATTTTTATACCAATGTATAATGTATATACCAATTTATACCAATGATTTTTATATCAATGTTCCAGTGAGCACTGTTGCGGCCATAATCTGGTTGTGGAAAGAACATCATTTCACCATAAACCGGCCATGAACAGGTGCTCCTCACAAGATTTCTGACAGAGCAGTGAAAACAATTATTTGAAGAATTTTCTAAGAGCCAAAGACCACTTGCGGAGAGCTTCAGAAAGACCTGGAATTAGCATGTACAGCTGTTTCAAAGAAAACAATAAGTAATGTACTCAACTGCCATGGCCTGTATAAACGCTTACCACACAAGACTAATGCTGAAGAAAAGGCATGTTGAAGCTTGTTTAAAGTTTGCTGCACAACATTTAGACAAGCCTGTAAAATACTGGGGTAGTATAGTCTGGTCAGATGAGACCATAATTAAACTATTTGGATGCTTATTTTACCTGCTATATACATATTGTGATGCACATCAAATAGTGGTAAACGTTGTACCTTAAAACTAAGATCTGAAGATGTCAGAGAAAACCTTCTGACCCTGGCTTTTCTAGTCTCTGGAGAGTCAGTGTCATGATAAATTTGCTGTCGGGGGTAAATGCAGCAGCAATAATGCAGATAAATATGGGGGGTCCTGAAAATCTCTGCATGTGCATGTCTCCCAGCAGGCCACAGAAGAAGTGAGTATAAATCTCCCAGCCAGGCCTTATAACTGCAGCCTCTGTCAAGCCTGATGTAGCACGGACTGCTCGTAAGTCTGGCACTAAGATGCTTTATCCCCCCTCTCTCTTTTTTCTTAGATGCGGAGAGAGGGAGTGACAGGGCTGATTTTAATTCTTTTCTCATGGGGCCAGCAGACACGGCTTTGAGCTTGACTTATGGGCGAGACATTTAAATAAAGATTGAAAGATTGTTATAAAGTTAGAACGAGAGGAAAAGGATGGGATTGAACAAAAAAGAGAGGAGAAGACGGAGACTTAGCACCGCTGGGAAGTTGTCTTCCCTGTTATCTTTGTGTGTGTGTGTGTGTGTGTGTGTTTGTGGATGTGTGCTTTTTTCAAGAAGTGCAAAAGAGTTTTAATTAACACTGCGAGCAGAAAGAGGGCAGGTTTATCTCTAAAGCAGCTCTGATTGGCCAGTGACGTGAAACTGCCGGCATGCACGTTCACACTTCAATGACAATCAACCAAATTATTCCGCCTTCATTCGCTGAGGATAGCTGTAGACTTAACCTGCCTCGTGTGAATTCGCAAGCATGAGTTTGAAAACGTCTCGCAGTGACACTCTTAATCAATGATCCAGATGTGAGCGTGTACCCACATTCCAGCAGGGTTTTGTATTTCCTCTATGAACAAAACGCTTGTCTGTGCAGCATTAAAAATCTGTGTTAATAATTAATCTGTCAGCAAGGTAGTGTGCAACAAATACTTCTTTGAAGTAGAAATGGCACAGATGGGCACCTGATGGCAACAATATACACACTCGCAAACACACACACACACACATACACACTATAGAAGAGTCAAAAATTCACTAAATATTCACCATATGGGACTGAATAATCCATCGACTCCTGCTCCTCTTGGTTTGAACCTGTATGCCGATATTTTCTTGCAATGCTATTATATATATATATACACTTTCTGGTCCTCAAATCTGATTCTGATAAGTGTGCGATATAGTCCAACAGAACTTCAGCAGTCTTTTTTTTTTTACAGCGAGTGTAATGTCAGATGCCCAAATCCACAATTTAAAAAAAAGAATAATGCTTTGTGTCATGGAATGTGGTTTTAAGGTTGTTTTTTCTGTTTGTTTGTTTTTTTGTTGTTTTTTTTTTTTTTTTTTTTTAGTTTTTTTTGTTTGTTTTGTTTTTTAGGTGAGAATTTACTTCTTTCAGCTTTAGTTAGACAGCTTGTTAAAAATAACGTCTATTCAGATTTGTGAGCTCCAGGGCATCAACGGCATTTTAGCTCTCATGAACCCACTGAGAGCAGCCTCAACTCGGCCAGATCTTCTGTAATTTGCTGCTGGCTCTGATGTCTCTTTAATGGTTAAACATGAGATGTTATTAATTTTGGGTGAATCTAACAGGCAGCCTTTGGTCTCATTAATCTATTATTTGTTCCAGAGTTTTTGGATGAAGGCAAAATCTCATCATGTTATATTTGTAACTTCAATTATGTATACCAGAGCACTGTGTTTGTACTTGACTGAATTGCCCAGCAACTTTTTATGATTGCAGTTTTTATTAAAATGTATTATTTAATAAATAATATTTTATTTAAATAATAGTAGTATTTATTATTTGGGAAACGATATGTGCATTAGTGTACGGGAAGAGGTTTGGTTGACCAAAATTCCACAGGCAAAGTCAGGAAATCTATTATGGACAGATCGTTAGACCGCTGTTCTATGTAATAAATTACATCAGGCAGTACATCCAAATGCTCACCTATCATTCATTGAACTCAAATTCATTGAAAGAATATGTGCGTGCGTTCACACAGAACCCGTAAAGGTCCCGTAAAGAAACGTGACATCAGGATGTGACGTGTAATGTACGAGCTGAAAATGTTAGGCACATTAACTTCACTTAAACTGGCGCACAATCTCAGTGTCAGCATGGAAAGTGAGGAACTACCTGACCCGACTGAACCTGAACCCGGGATCGATCCTGGAAACAATCCCGGGACATGTTTGCGTTCACACAGAAGGCGACCCGGCAATGTTCCAGTAATTTTCCGGGTCCAACGTGCAGTGTGAAAGGGGCTTAATACTCACCAAGGGTGGATTTATTTGATTAAAAATACTGTAAAACATTAATATTTTAAAATATTCTAACAGTTTAAATTTGTTAACAACTTTTATTCATTAAATGTTAAGCACATTTTAAGGTATTTTAAAATGTAAGTTATTTCTATGATGGAAAATCTGAACTTTCAGAAGAGATTCCTCCAGTCTTCAGCCTTTTTTTTTATTTGTTTCATTCATTCATTCATTCACTCATGTCATTAGTTTTTTTTTTTTTTTTTTTGATTCTTTAAGTTCAAAGTTCATATGGGCAGTGTTTACTGAAATATGTCTTTATTATCACTTTTGATCAATTTAATGTATCTTGCTGAATACAAGTGTTATTGTGATTTATTTTCAAAAAATCGTACTGAAAAATCCACTGAAAAGTGAACAGCACCACCTATTGTACCGGAGTAATTATACTTTCCGTTCAGTCCTTCTGATATAAATGTTTCACTTTATGTGACCATTTGCTTCACTTTTCAGTTCCACATTTAGTGTGAAAGGGCCTTCAGGTGTGGTAGCCTCAATAGCATAGAGTGTGTTTAATTCCCTTCCTCGGTCCTCTTTAAGTATGTGATGATGAGAAAGTACTGAAAGCCCAGGGCTGATCCAGGAACGCCACTTTAGATATAGAACACACCACTCTCTTAGGAGACTGAAAGTCTTTCTTGCTGTAGGTCAGTGAGTGGGGCTGAGAGATCTCGCTCATATCCTCTTCACTCATGTATTTATGGATGACTTTTTCTTTATCCAGTGCTTTATCTAATGACGGAGGCCCGCGGTGGGTCTTTGTGAGGACATTCACAGACCACACACATACCTGATGAGCTCTGAATGACTGACATATGGGGTTTCCTGTTAGACCGTTTCGAGATAGCAAAATGGTAAAAAGGTTGATCTTATTGATAGCGATTGTATATTTGTATTGTTCCTATGCTCTTTTCGCTCCTCAGAGTTTGTGCTTCAAGATGTAAGACATTGTCTTGGGGGATTCCAGTTTAAATGTCATAGACATTTCCAGTGCTCACTCTCTCCCAGCCTTCGATTGCTCTCCTCAGCACAAGGACAAGACACTTGACTTGTGGTTGTGTGGACGAGGACTTTAATTACGGCCACGGCACTGAGAGCCATGACCTTCTGTTCTGGAACGCACACCACAGACCAGCATGGCATTTCTTCACATCTCTCCCAGAATCAGTACTGGGACAGTCCTTAAACCCACTTGAGTTTAGCTTACTCCATCTTTCTTTCAATCCGAGCTTCTGCAGGGTTATTTTTATTGGCTTGATGCACATTTTTAGCCTTGCTAACTAACTGATTTACTCAGAATGTCATCAGCGCTTGGAATGCTCCCAACGTCTACCTATTAAAATGAGCTACTTTTCATCATCTCATTATTAGATTTCTAAAAAGCCTATAGAGCTTATTTTCAAATCCTGACGCTCGCTGATCAAAGCCTAGTCCACTTAAAAAGAAAATGAAAGAAAAAAAAGACAAAGTAAGGAGTTGGTGAGTACAAAGATTGAATGCAAAACATAGCCTTTCCACTTTGCTTTATTAGTTCCCAGGAATCTTTTTAAAGCAAACTCTCTTTTTGTTTTCTCCCCATTTTGCCTTCTTAACAGAATCTCACCTCCTCATAAAAGAGTTATTTTCCTGCAACGTGTCCTGAAAGTGTCACAACATCACCATCACTAGCCTTCACCCCATAACACACAAACACAAACATTAATCTTAGAGATATGAAAGGCTTTTGAGACGGCAGTATATCATCTCGTTAGCTTTCCAATAAACTCATTGGTGGAGTCTGCTATGATGGGAAAGAATTGCATTAATAATGCTGAAAAAAAATTATCAGCAAATCTTAGTGTATTACCTGTCCACGGGCCTTTTTTATTGGCACACTTGCTGTCTTGCTTACGAGAAACACATTATTTAATGTTTGGGATTCAAGAAAGCATCCAGACTCTGCTGTATTTTTTATTGAAAGTACCAGCTAATGCTGCTTTTATTATCTATTCACTCTCATGTATTTTCAAACCCATTTGATTTGAATACAAAGTTTAACCTTTCTAGTGAAGTGTTATGTACAGTAGCTCTTTCCATTCAACTACTAGTTCATAGTGCCCTGAAACTCACCCCGCAAGAAAACCCTAGACCATGTTCATATGTTAATAAAAAAAGTGCATTAATGTCATTAATACCAATACAACACTGTATATTTGCAAGGTCTAAAAGTACGTGCTAATGTTTATAGTCATACTGAATAACAATGCATCATTGGTTTTTATTGTATTTATTGTATTTTTGTAAGGTCAGAAAATGCTAGCTAATACATACTGAAAATCTAATAAAATTATACTCAAATGTTTAATGTGAGCCAAGCCGAGCTGTTATATTGATAATAGCATCACTCACATCAGTGAGTGAATTTTAATAGACAATTTGTCAGTTATACCTTAGACTTTCGTACAAGCACACACACACATACACACCTGATGTAGTAAGCTTTCAGGCTTGGCCTGAGTTCATAACAGATTAAGCAGTGTGTGAGTGAAAGTTATCTTTGCTTGGTGTACTTCAGCGATGAAAAGAGAGAGAGAGAGAGAGAGAGAGAGAGAGAAATGGAGAGAAATAGAAGAGCCAGCCGAGCGTTAACCGCTTCGTCTACAGGTCTCTATTAGTCAAGGATGATTAACTGTGCATGTGTCTGTGTGTATCTGTATTTATGCAACAAATAACCTCAGAAACACTTTTACCTAAGCATAAGTGCCATAGCATTACAATGAAGCCTTTCTCGGCTGTGAATAAATTGCATGTTTTGATATATTATTAACCCTTAAATGCATATTATTTTGATTAAAAATCTTATATATGTACAAGTGGCAAGGGGGGCCTTTTGCCGCATACATGGGCTCACCAGCATGGGTCAAAAGGCACTCAGTATTGATACGAATACTTCAGCTAAAATAATAATATTTTTTTTGTTTGGAGATTACACACATTTCTCATCAGGTGTTCTGCATATAATAACAGGAGCATCAATACCACTTTGATCTTCCTCAGATGGCGCTTTGATTCAACTCCAATGCTCTCATGTTCCCTGAAAAGCAGTCAACATAAAACAAACTATTTTCTTTCATTTTTGTCAGTCTTATAATGTTGATATTCAAAGAAATTCGACTTTTGAAACCTACAAAATAGTCTGCGCTTAACAGCAGAGTTTAGCAATGTAGAGTTCTAACATAAAACATCTGTAAAAATTTGTACAACTATTAAAGTGACCTTGAAATGTATTTTCCTGAACTCACAAACACAATGAAGCATTTGCTTTTTGTTGATAATGGTGTAATAGGGATAGTTCACCCAAAAGTAAATATTCCATCATCTTTAACTCACCTTCATGATGTTCCAAACCTGAGTGACTTTTTTTTTTCTGTGAAACACAGAACATATGTTTCTATCGATAAATGGTGCCAGTTTTTTTTTTTTTTTTTTTTTTTGTATGGAGAAAAAACATTTCTTCTTTTGTGTTCCGTGGAGGAAAGTTATATAGTTGAATGACATAACTGTGAGTAAATGATGACATAATTTGTCCATTTAAAGGAATAATTAACCCAAAAAGGAAAATTTGCTGAAAGTGTACTCAGGCCATTAAAGAGATAAATGGGTTGTTTCTTCATCATTGGAAAACTGTAGCATTATCTCACTTGCTGTAGCATCTGATCATACTCCCATCCATCAGAGGGAGCTCTCACCTGAATATTGAACTCTGTCCACTTCCTGTTCCTGCCACATCAGTTCCTGTTTTGTCATTTCCTGTTACTATGAATTTAAGCCTTGTGTTTCCACTACCATTTTGTGAAGTATTGCCAGTTCCACTGCTTTACTAAGCGTTCTTCTATGCCATTGTCATTGTCATTGCCATTGCCATTGCCATTGCCTATTTTGCCATTGCTTGCTATTGTTTATTGTTATGACCCTTGCTTTTGTTCTTCTGACTCCTGTTTCTGGGTTTGTCTGCAATTGGATTGTTTTCTCCATATTTTGGAGTGACCTGACTTGGAGTTGTGATTGTTATTTGTACTTGGAGCACAGACCATTAAATAACTACCCACATATGGAATCCACTAGGCCTACTTCTTTACACTCGCTCACCTATGGATCTTCTCCAGTCAATGGGTGCCGTCAGAATGAGACTCCAAACAGCGAAAAAAAAAAAAAAAAAAAAAAAAACATCACAATAATCCACAAGTAATCCACTCAACTCAAAGGGGAAAAAGTTGTATCTTTGTAAAAAAAAAAAACCCATCAAGACGTTTTCAGCTGTTGCCTTCTGGATATAAGTCCTCTATCTATACTATTGCTTTCTCCAGTGAAAAAGTTATCTCGTTTCAATTAGGAGAAAAATGTTTACAGACCAATCACTGTTTGCAAGCGAAAACAGTCCAAAACAGTTGTCATTGGATTTTGATGTGAGAGAACAGGGGATGGACTTCTTCAGGTTAGGAAGCATTTTTATGGATTTTGGACTGGTATTTTGGTCAGAAATGAAAGTTTGGAATTAATTGATAAGTTGTGTGTATTTTTGGGATGTTTTTACTAGCTGTTTTGGAGTCTCATTCTCATGGCACCCATTCACTGCAGAGCATATTGATGTCCAGCTAAATTTCTTAAAATCTTTCCAGAAGAACAATAAACTCATCTTTGATGGCCTGACGGTAAGTACATTTTCATTTTGGGGCATAAATTTCCTTTTCGGTTTGCTGTTAATTTAGTGATTTTAGCTGTTCTGAAAAGCCACAGCTGTATCGTTTACCCTTAAACATGTTCACATTAAGAAAACCAGCCCTTTAACATATTAGAGTTCTCCGGAAACACATCAATGTCACGTTCACCTCCTGCCCCCGGGGGGAAAATGCCGCATCCCTCATTTCCTCCATTCAGTTGTACAAAATGCTCAGCTGACCTTTACATTCACACATTACTCTTTGCATTTTCCATCCACTCCAGTTCACATAGCTGTCAGTTGCTTATCAATGCAGTTGTGTGTGCTTGAAGAGAGCGTGTGTGCTGGCTGCTTGATTAGGTCTCTCCTGCCAGTACAGTCTGAAACTGACTAATCTATCATGTATGATCTGATGTATGCAAACTTTATCAGGAGTAGACAGGTGGATTTCCATAGCTCATCCCAGTATACTCTTCCCAACAGTTGAACAAAAGCCCTTTCCAAGACGGACTTCTCTGGCTATCCATCCTAGACCCTGGGGGCTTTGGGGAACTGGATGACACGAGAGATACTTATTATTTTTTTCTCTCAGGCTTTTGCCCCAATCTATTTTATTAATATTAAAAATCAGCTTAATGAGTTAAACAATAATAGTAAATGAAAGCACTTAATGCAGGGGCAGTAAACTGTGGTAAGATAATGTTGTCATTGCCATATGTCAGTAAAAAACGAATTTCCCTGTCCGGTCAGCCGTTATGCTCGTAGCACATGCTTTTCAAATGCATGCAAAAATACAGCAGAACACACTGAATAAAGTTTCCAATGGTAGAAGAACCTAAATGGTCTAGTCAGCCATGGGCAGTTTATCTACATCAGAGTTAATCAATCATGCAGAATCTAGCAGAAAGAAAATAACAAGATTAAAGATTTAAAAAAAAATCTAATTTAAACTTGTTAAAGTGTTCCCACTGTTTACCCAAACGTATCCATAGAATTAGAAATTGAATAAAACCCAAACAGGCTTTCATTTTAAATTCACTCTTCATATAAATCTCAATTTGACGATAGGTCTGGCTGTGACAGACTGTAAAGCCAATTTTAGGAGAGACTGTTGAGTTGGGGCTTGATATTGATCTGTCTCCTGTTGACTACTGCCAACCTCTTGTAACACAACATAAAGGTATGAATGCAGACTCCTGAGGAGGGAAGGAGGGGAAACATAGTCTGATCTGAATGGGCGCTGTGTAAAGGTTACAGTGTTTTGTATTATTTTCCGTCCTCTCCACCTCAACCCAGGGGCAAAGAAGAGAAAGTGGTGGGTAGGAGGTGCTTTTGTAAGAGGATTCTTGGGGACTATGTTGAGAGCAAAGATGGTTCACCCTCAAACATAATACAAAATACACCTGGGAGAACATGCGAATGTGAGTTTCTGGGTGCAAGGGGATGTCAAAGAGATTGTGCAAAGGAGAAAGGAGAGCAGGTAAAGTGTGTGTATGTGTGGGAAGTCATAAAGCACTTTGCCTGGCAGGACTATTTTGAGGTATCTTTTTAATTTCATGCACGATGGCTCTCACATTTGTTTCCCCTCTTCCACTCATTTCCTCTCCCTTCTTTTTATCCCCACTCCAAACTTGTCGTTTGTTGGCCCTTTGTCGTTTGCATACAAATTTAGGCCATGTTACATATATGTCCATGTTTTTTTTTTTTTTTTTTGCGGTTTATGAATAGCATAAATGCACATAAAATGGCAAACACACAAAATCCAGATGCAATGCAACAAAAATTGTTACCTTACTGGAAAGTTATACTAGGAGCTTGCAAGTCGTAATCATTTTCTGATTGTCGTCGGAAAGAATTGGAAGTGCTTGAGACTTTGGAATTTCTTTTTCACTTAATGACCAACACAGTGACTTTTTAGTGCTTTAGCTACAAAAGAAAAGGCACAGGCCTTACATTAGAATGGTGTTGCTCTTTTACCTGTATTTTAGACATTTAATGCTGCCACAGAAAATAATGGAAATGGAGTTATGTCACACAAGCCTGTAATCTCATCAGTCAGGGAAATTATAATAGTTTTTTATTTTATTTTATTATAACACAACCATTCACAATTGGGGGGTACATAAGTCTCGCATTCTCACCAAGAATCAAAAACAGTAAAAACTGTAATATTTTAAAATATTATTACAATTGAAAATATAAAAACTGTAAAATTACTATTTACTGTTTTAATATATTTGAGAATATAATTTATTCCTGTGATGGCAAATCAGAGCTGTCATAATCCATTACTCCAGGGTTCAGTGTCACTGTATCCTTCAAAATTCATTCTGATATGCTGATTTGGTGCTCAAGAGAACATATATATATAGGTCTCGATCTCGGATGATAATTCACAAACTAAATGATTGCGATTGGCCAATCAGATCTCTATACTGTAACATCATGCGGATGAGCTGAAGCAAGTTTTCATAATATTCCAAGCAAAATATGTCACTTTTGAATAAAAAAAAAAAAAAAAAAAGACAACAGAAGGTATGATTTTTCCTTGATTACAATTTAAAGACATTCCCCTGACATATGTAATTGTGCTGTACTATGTGTGAGGGACTGAGAGATGATAGGAGGGCTGATGTTATCGAGTAGGCAAATTATGTCTAGAGAGTTCTAAAGCATTCACTGTGCGACAAAACAATTAGAGATTTAGTGATTTAGCAGCAGTTAGAATTAGAATAGTAAGAATATCCTTATAATTCAAGCATTGAAAGAAAAATACGTAGTTTTATGTTTTATATTAATTGCACTAACATGTACTTTTTCTGAATATCAGCACATGTGCTATACATTTTAATAGTGCAGCAGAGCAACACTGTGTTTCATCCATTGTCTGAATCTGTTTTTAAACGAATCAAGCCAGTTTTACAATGGTCCATCCAGATGGACTCACTTGTTTTGTTTCTAATTGAATCAGCCATTTAGAATGAATCACTTGATTTGAATGATTAAATTAATAAGGACTTTCTGGACACCCACTAGCTGTTTTATTGTCATCTTTATCCATGACAGGTTGAAACTGGCCAAGCTGCTTGTACAGAAAAAGGTATTGTGCAAAATATTGCTAAATTATCAATACTGACCAACATTCCTCCATTTCAGAACAACACCCCCCCCCCCCCCCCCCCAAAAAAAAAACAGTTTATAAATTATAATTATTCAAATACAGCTAAGTTTTATTAAATTAAAACCTTTTTAAAAATGACACAAATTTTGTAAGGAGCAACCTGGTAGCCCTGTACACCCACACCTTTTATTTTAGGATAATATTAAACAGCAGAAGTTTATTTTATTTTGTTGCAATATGAAGACCAAATGGCCAGAGGATAAGAGGTAATTTTTGTGTGTGTGTGTGTGTAGTTGTGTAGTCACAACAGGAGCAGGTCAAGGTCTAACTCTTTGACTAAAAGCCAGCAAAACAAAGTGAATGTCTACTTCCTGTAATCCGAGCGGTATGGCATGGGATAAGAATGTTATGAGAGAACCAATCAGCTGCTCGTTCGGAATCGTTAGTGCTTGTTATAGCTTAATTAGTACAGTACAGTGTCTCTGATTAAGCCTCCTATGGTTTCAGCATTCAGTTAGCCTTCCATTGTTCTTTTCTTCCAGCCTATACTGTCTCAATCCAGTAATATCTCTGGTACAGTTCTGGTATGCCTGTCCACCTAAACCCACCACCACCCTCTCTTCAGATTACCTGCCAAAACTACTTATAGTAGCCCCTCAGTATGCCTGTCAAATTTACCGCATAATCCCCAGGCTCAACGTGACAGTCAAAATCAGTTCTTGACCTGTGGAGTTTACCTTGTGTGCAAGGCTAGCATACAAAGCAGCTGGTGTGTTATTCTCTTACTTATAATTACACAGCCAAATGAGCATCCGCACGTGCGTAATCGGATGGCATGGGGCTCTGGAAAATCAATGCTGATTAGCCACATGAAGTTGCTTTTCGTTTTTAAAGATTATTGCTGTAAATTTGGGGATTACAGCTTTTATGCAACTGCTGTAGACATTGGCCTACCACCCCTTTTACTGGGCCGTTAACCCGCTATGATTAAAACATGAGTACACATATACTTAAATGCACTGAGCATATATTTTACAAACATTACAAGGCCCTCTGCGAAACAGCTTGCTGAATCGGCACAGGCGAGCATATCAAATGGTAAAAAAATTGCTGGTGATTTAATCAACAGGCTGTGTAGGAAGTTTGGCGGGGAATTAGCTGTAGCCTTACAGTTTTTTATTTATTTTTTTTTTTTTTTCTGAATTATTGTGGAAAATTCTGCCTGAACACAAACTAATGGAGTAGTTCAATCGCAGTCTGCCTGTGTACAGCAAAGCCTGAGTCATTAAATCATTAGCAAGCATTAAGAGAGCTCTCACATCATATATCACACAGACGGGGTATTACATGCTCTCTGCAATCCAAATTGAAAGCTGGGAACATGGCAGCAGCTTTGACATAACACAGGCAGCGTAAATAAAACAGTCCCGTGTTTGTGAGTATGCGCTCCGGTGCATGATGGTGAGACGTGATGCTTCTTTATTGAACCTGTGGGTTTTCAAGGTTCAGAACATCTCAGTGAGCTGGTACACACATTGATGTCTTATTGATATATCTACAGGTCCTTATAGATTCTCTGTTAACAAGCACTATACATTTTTCACAAATCCTTGACTAATGCAGTTATGCCTTGTCAGTGAATGTACTGTCAAAAGAGGTGAAGGACAGAGTTTATGGATTCTTTGTATGGACTGTGATGACGCTATTCCTTTGTAATTACCTCCTCTTCTTCTTCTTTTTCTCCTAAAAAATACATTTATATCACCAGTAATATTTGTTACATTACCTTGGAATTGCATGACAAAACCAACCCAGCTAACACTGCTGTAGTAGGGTTACTAAAAGAGCTGTTTTGACGTTTCTCTCTTTTGAACTGCAATTGATAGATAGATACATTACTTGACAACGTAATGCTCCACCTCTTGAGCTACATGAACGATAGATAGATAGATAGATAGATAGATAGATAGATAGATAGATAGATAGATAGATAGATAGATAGATAGATAGATAGATAGATAGATAGATAGATAGATAGATAGATAGATAGATAGATAGATAGATAGATAGATAGATAGATAGATAGATAGATAGGAGGCAAAACCACTGTTCTTAGTCTAGGCCTTTCCAAAAGCCATCCTGTGTGGAAGATAATGCTTTCTGAGTCGGCTGACTCCTCTGTTCCCGAGCCCTGCTGGGCTGATACATGGGGACTTCCCAACCAGACTCTGGGAGGTCAAACTTCTGAGGTTACCATTACCGGAGCTTGAATGTGGATCATCCTTGCCTTGCCCCTGCAGCTTGTCTCCCTAAAGCTTTTCCCGCACGGAGCCAGGGGCAAACCCAGCCACCCGTGCAGCAGGAGCAGCAGGAAGCAGTGTGCTTTGCCACAGACCTACAGAGAGATGGATGGTTAACCAACCAGATCAATACAGTGGGCTCCATGATCTCTCAGACCCCCTGCTTGTGTTACTTCCATCTCTCCATTCTCACTTTGTCATATATTTAGTTTAATAGTAAATATTAGTGCTGAGAGCTTTCCTAATGGACATCTGTTCCACGTTGCACTTATTAGGCACAAGAGCTCCTGTCCCCCATTAGGGCTGGTCACTAAATGGTTAATAAAGAAAGGCTTTTGTCTCTTGTCTAACAAGCCTCTTACCATCTCTTCAAAATATCTAGTATTCTCTTTCACAGCTGGTCCTCCGGGTCAGCTGAAGACTGGAATCGCAGACAGACAAGAAGGAGAGAATGAGGAAAGGGGAGGACAGAATTACTCAGCCCTTGGAAAAGAATGAAAAAGGGTCAGATTTTAATGGCCGTGGTATGCCCAGCTCGCAAGATCCCGTTGGTTTATTAGAGCAGAGCCTCTTACCAGTCCAAATTTCCTAGAGATAGTGAGAGAGTACAGCTGCAGGCTTTTTTTGATATATTTATTTCCCCCATCTCCATGGTTGTGGGCCACTGGATTGGTTTGCATCAGGAAATCTCCAAGGCCGCTTTTACACTGACCACACCACTCGTCTGCCCCCTGTCACAAGAGAGAAATATAACAAGGTACAAGGGTTACTGAGATGAAAAAGAGAAAGAGAATGCAAAATGAACCGATGTTTAGAGCTACAGTGAGAAAAGACTAAAGTGGGTAGAGAGTGAGCAGAACAGAAAGTGGGAGAGAGAAAATGTCAAATGAGGTCGATCTAAAACGAAATTATAGGCAATTAATGTGTCTTTTATCAATATCCTTTCACTGTCGAGATGACCTCCACAAAAATTGTATCATTATACCTCTCTCGCATTAAATTTGTATTACGGTTGAGGAATTTAAAAGAATAGTTTGGACCAAAAGTGAACATTCTGGCATCATTTACTCAACTTCATGTCATTTCCAAACTTGTATTTTTTTTTTCTTCTCCATTCAACACTTAAAAAGAACTTTAGCTGAATATCATAGCTGCTTTCATGTTTTCTTACACATAGTGAAAGTGGATGTGGGCTGTGAAGTTCAAAACAATTACTAAAAACACCTTAAATGTAATCCATGCCCCATACTTCAATTATAAAGTGGTTTATTCACACCTCAATCACATGTATGCCACGTTTTTAATCATTTAATCATGCATGGAAAGTCGTACATTCTTGATTTGTTTGACACAAATCTTATTTGTCAGCATTTAATTTAAAGTTTCATCTTGATCTTATTTTTAAGAGAATTTGAAAAATATGAATGGGGATGAATATGTGCGTGTGTGTCATGTTAAACAAAGTTTATTTTGAGCCTGGTTAAGTTCTGGTTAAAGGGATTATGGCTCATGGACTGCAATGCAGAGCAACACTGCCACCTAACGGCCAGCGTGATACTGAAACAGGCTGCCACCTGCTTCTGTAAGTGTGTAGTTATGCACTGCAAGCATGTGCATCTGTATGTGATGAAAGGCAGAAGATGAGAAATGGTTATGGATTATGGGCTGTGCTGAAAATCCAATACATCTTTCATATGAATAGGAAACGTTAAAAGAGGGAAAAAAGGGAGAAGAATTGAGGGTTGGAAGAGCAGTGACTCACATGAATCATATGAATGCATGTAGCCTCTTTATTTTGTAACTCACAGAAGCTCAGTAACATGAAGGTTAGCCAAGGACTGCTATACTGGCTATAAAATTACTGTAGTGTGGGCTTTTACCAAATGCATGTAAAAACAACCTGTAAAAGTAATGGGCCAGCAATCACAGGAGTCAGCATCTCTGTGATATTACGCCTAACTCGGTCTCATTCTTTCTCTTTCTTTCTCTACACACACACACACACACACATACATTCTTGGCTAGGAAATGAGCACATCTCACACATCATAATTCTACTCTCTCCATCTCTCTCTCTCTCTCCCTCTCTCGAGCACACACACACTGCCCGCTCCAGTAAACCAATACATCATTTCCCTAGTAGAGTCTGTCTCCTCTCCTCATCTGTTAGACGAGGGTTTATGAAGCATCAGCACAGTCCAAGCAGGAGCCCTTTACCAGGAGTTCAAACGATGAGTCCTCTACGGGTCCTTGACTGTATATATCTCTCTTTTCACTTTACGAGTAAACTACAGCCACAGTTGACACTGAATTCAATGTGGATGCTTATAATAGCTATAGTTTTGCAGATTAGTCCGCATAGCTTTCAGGTTATCTGCACATTAGAGTGCTCTTAAAAGCCTACTAAATTAAGTTTTAATAGCTATCCATATTTAAAACGTAATGTGTCTATCTATTCCAAGAAATCGGAAGTTGCATTTGAAGAAGAACTTACATTTCAACTGTTAATAAAGAACATATTTTGGTATGCATACTTGGACATATTATACCGCTGTCTCTAACAGGAAGTTGAGCTGGATAATATTGAACAGCCTATATATATACACAACCATTCAAAAAGTTTGAAAGAAATTAATTCAACAAAGATGCATGAAATTGATCAAAAGTGACAGTGAAGACATTCCTAATGTTATAATAGAATTATATTTCAAATAAATGCTGCTAATCTCACAATTCTGTAAATGTGTCATGGTTCCCCCAAAAATATTTATTGTAATTTGATAATAATGAGATATTGGTATGACACTGATGACTGCTATTGATTCAGCTTGGCCGCCACGTGAATAAATTACAGTTTAAAATATACTAAAATAAACTTGGTCACTATAAATTCATCAAGCAATTTCAAAAGTTTCTTAAAGGTCTCTAAAATCCCAAAACAGCCCAGATAGATGTTTCACAACTTGCTCGAAGCAAGCAGGATGGCAGACACCAGGAACTGGAAACGTTTCATTGCGCACAGCCCCACTCTGTCATTCATGAGTATGCATATTTCAAAATGAAAATCAATTAGTGGCCCCCTTTGCAATTTTGCTGCTGCGTTTTACAAGTTCCAAACTTGTAAGCAAGCGTCTTCCTGTAAGCCCCCTCTCATATTCCCCATGAGCTCTCCCCGATTACGCTGATCTCTCGGAGACAAATCGCTGACTCCGGGCTTGGGTTTCCTGCCCCTTCCTGGAACTCTCCTTTCATCTCTTTTTCCCCCTTTTTCATCTATTTTTGGGGGATTAAATGATATTGAAAGGCAGTGTTCCAGTCCTCTGTTCAACCAAGATAAGGTTATTGATGTGGGCACATCTATCTGAGCCAATGCAACCATATCACCCCCCCCCCCTAAAAAAATACTCATAGAGAGCAGAAGTGTTCTGATTACCTCCATGTTTCATTTCCACTAGCTTATACAATAATCACAGGTATTGAGAATAGGCTAAATGTTTCAGTCAAAGCCATTCGAACAGACAAGTCCGCAAGGTGTCTTTTGTTAGCCGTTCAGACGGGCTTCATATTAAAAAAAAAATAATAATAATAAAAAAAAGAGGGAAATTGTTAATTAACCTTTCGGGCAAGTGTGTTCATTGTGCATCTGATTAAAAAGAAACCGTCTGGCTTCTTTTGAAGATGGGTCATCTCTCTTATCTTCCTCTTCATTTCTTCATTGTCATTTCTGACTTGCATTTCACCCTTTATGAGAGAGAGAGCAAATTACTAATCCCTGTCAACACAGTGCTCCGTCACCCTCCATTCGCTCCTCTTTACTGTTTATCAGTGCACCACTCCACTGTGGAACGCATCCCTGTAGCTATAGTAACCTCTTAGCGGGTTGCTGTAGTGATATACTGTAGTATATCCTGAGTAGGAAACAGAGAAAGGATGAACCACCAGAAGCTTCCCCCTTCTGAGATGAAACCGTTCGATTGACCATCAGAATTATCAATTGATCTGTGGATTCTGATTTTACTCCAGTTAATCTCAGTTTAGTTTGATTTAACCCAGTATCCGACAGTCCTGTGATATCTCTGGGAATGTTAACCACAATCTGAAAGAATATAAGGTGACGTAAGCAATTGACTCCGCTCTCACTAGAAGTCAAGATTCAGGTTTCCGGTTTATTCTCGCATCCTGAAAAATGTCAGGGTTTACAATATGGACTAGTATCTGTAAATATTAAGAAATGCAAAATATTTTTTTTTAAATTTGAATCCTACATGTTGAGCATGTCTCTGTGTGAATGAATGGCTCAGATGGGCAGTCTCACTTAATACATGAACAACAGCTCCAGAACTGTTCTGAGAGTCACTTCATTTATTGTTCCATATGAGTAAAACTAGCATCATATCATACACACACAGAAATATAAAGGTATTCCCGGCAATCCAGCAAAGTAAAAGTTTCAAATTGATGACAGTGTGCCAAAAATATATTACTATTGTTCGGTAGAATGTGCATATTACTACTACTACTTTTATGCCTACTTTTATACCTTCATTTGATAAACCAAAAAATCTCAATACACAATTATGCAGAATTTATTAGGGGGTAAAATAAAATAAAAAATCAAGAACAAGGTGAATTAATTAAGCTCAAATAATAAGACATGCTGAAACATAGATTTTGGCAACAATAAACAAATGTTGAGAAACAAAAAAAAACTTTTTAATGAATGGTTGTGAAAATATTTTAGTGTTTTAATTAATTATAGATGCTTTTTGATTTATAACAATTATTTAAACCATTGAAAAGGAGTCCAGAAAAAAAAAAAAAAAAAAAAATGGAATCCAGAAAAAAAAATTGAGAGAAAAAAAAAATACAAGTGGGGAAAACAGTAAAACGGAATAAGAAAAAAAAAATAGCCTACTGATAACCGGTTGCCAAAGATCAGTAAGAGCAATATATGAATAAACAGTTCCAGTATGCATCGCCATGGTAACCCACCTAGCTGCCCAGTTCATTGTGAAAATATTCCAAGAAATGAGATTCTACTTATGAGTCTATTTCCCCGTCTGAATGAGTCAATTCTCGCAAATGTGTCTGGAGTGAAAATAACTTTGTTTATACCTCTTTGTAAATGAAAAATACCAATTTCCAGCGAACTGGAATTGAGTTTAATTCAAGGATGCACGGAATAGCACAAGCTCAACGTTATACAAAAAAAAAAAAAAAAAAATACACATCCTTTTGTCAGGTAAAATCATTTCTGAGCTGTACTTATAAATGGCACAATGGCGCTCTGTGATGTGCAGATGATGTCTGTGGGAAAATTGCTCCGTTATCTGTGGTTTTGCTTGGCGGATGGTGGGGGGGGACTGCAGCAAATTGAAATGCGCAGTGCTGAGGGGCTGCTTTTCTCTGGTTGAGTCCAATCGCTCATGGTTTATCAGGAGTCAACCTCTGGGCACATTAGCACCAGACTGGAGGTGGAGACTCGTGAATCTAATTCTCTGTGTACGCTCTCACATCCTCCCTTCATATTCATGTGTGGGTTATGAGATGCAATTATGAACTCTTTGAAATCATGGAGTATTTTATGAGATAGCATGAAGTTATCACTCTTTGTCTTTTCGGGTTTATCGCTCTCTCTCTCTCCTTACTGTTCATGGCACGCATACGTCTTTGCTTTGGAAATCTCTCTCATATTTTTTCATTTAAAGTCGGTTAGAACTGCAGGCTTATGTGTATGTATATGTGTGTGTGTGTAATGACACCACCACCTCCCCTAACAGGGTCATTTGTTGCTTTTCCAATATACCATTACGCCCAAACAGCTATTTCTCACTCAAATGGAAAATGTGGATGTGGAAAAGATTTCTGCTCAACTTGATTGTTTTCCACACGCTCTTCCAACAAATCTCCAGCTTGTTCTCTGGCAGCCTCTGTCGCACATTTGCTTTTATTGTAACAAGTCTGTCAGTGTGATATTTTGCCTTATAGGCTTACACTGCAATTCACGTACTGCAATTTATGTGGTTAATTTTCAATGCTAATACTGTAGTTTGGAGTTTAAACCCTGATGGTTGGTAGGGAAGATACAAAAGCCGCTTTGATATCGAATCAGGAAATGTTTCAGGAGGGATTGAAGAGGTGCTTTGTGGGATGCAGAGGAAATGACAGTAGGATTCCTTTCCACCTGAGACAGTGAGATGGTTAGCAGATATCAGTGTAGCCAGAAGACAAATGCTTTTCTCTCACTCCTCCCACGGCTTTCTTCTTCGTCTTGTTCTCCTCCCCTTCGAAGCTTCCCCTCAAGGTCCGCAATTAACGCTCTCCGTTCCCTTCCAGAGAATGGAGGGAGTGTGGGACGGGCTGGAGCATGGAAGGTGGAGGTGGCTATAATGCAATTTAGTCTGATTTAGCCTTTTTCCCAGTGATCAGAGCTGTCAGCGTTCAGTAATGATCCTCTCATTGACATAGCAGTCAACAGCTCTTCAGGAAGCTCACTCCCCACTGCGCTCCGCTCCCCACGTATTAACACTCTGCTAACCATGGAAAGAGAGAACGAGAGAGAGAGAGAGAGAGAGAGAGAGAGCGAGCAGGTGTATCAGTGGTCGTTTCTTACAGCCATTGTGTTTGTAGGTATTTATAGATGTAATTGTATGTATGCTGCAAAAACATGCTTGAAATAAGAAAAGCAATTTACCAGTCAAATGAGACCGAACACAATGTTACTGCTGTTCATAGGTTTTGAGTCTTATGCTCGCAAAGTCTACATTTTGATCAAAAACAATAACAACAACAAAAAAGTGCATTACAACAAATTAAAATTAGTAAATAAATTAATACATGCCTTGACTATTACTTTTTTAATGGTCTTTGCTGAATAAAAGTATTATTATTATTATTATTATTATTATTATTATTATTATTATTATTATTATTATTATGAATATAGTACAACTGTGTAAATAATTTTCACGTTCTTTCCTCTATAGAGATTTCAAATAAATTATTCGCTAAAGAGTTCTTAGCAGAGTTTTAAGCAAAAATATTTATATGAAAATAAAACAAGCAAGCATTTCAAGCATGTTGCAAAATGTTCATATATTTAAAAAGTAGTTGGAGAGTTTAGTTTAGACAAAGTTATGCAACGTGCAATGCTTAAGTGAATTTCTTAAAAGGGAATATAACTTTAAAATATGAATTCAGTAAAAAATATTGACTTATGGCTAATAAAGTAATAACACTTTGATTACTGTACTTAATGTTTTTTTTGTTGTTTTTTTACACCGTTAAAACTTTTCTTTTATAATGAAATAGTTTTTGGACATTTTTATATTTTTTACTGGATAAAAAGGCATATTAGGACAGTTTGTAAACGATGGCTGCATACATGTACAGTACATGACAAATCCCACTCTCTTGACAAAGACCCCGTTTTCTTCACCATTGTGTTATTTCCTTTTTTTTTCTTTTTACATTACTGGAAGTGTGCAGTCCAGTCACCAAGAGAGTGAATGTGGCTTAATGAAAGACTCCCATGGCTAAACGCACAGTGGTGTCTTTGATCTGCAGAAATCAGGCTAAATGCCACGTGCGCCTCTCTGATTAGGCCATAATGAAATGAATTAGCCAGAGACTGCATGAGCTGCTCTCTACGGGTGAGCTCGCGGCGCAAACTCAACAATAGAGAGGACAGGGTGAGCAATTACCACAAGAGGACTACAAGAGTTGCTGCTGTGTAGAATTTACGCAGCAGTACGCATGCACACGCACATCACTAACTGTGACTCATCCACACAAGATGAGACGCTAAAAATACACGTTTTCCTGGACACTCACACATCAGTGAATGGTCAATACACCCATGCAGTGCTGGCTTAGAAACATGCTCCCGAAAGCCCTCTCAGCTGCTCAGCATGCGTTCACACATGCAAACCTCACACATTAAAATGTCAAAGATAATTGTGTTGGGTTGCAAATTAAATGTGAATTACAGAGTAGCACAGATTGGCCCTTGTGTACATTAACTGTGTGTCGTAAATGACACAGGAATGCAACACGGTCTTGCTGGAAGACATTACTGAATGTATACATTATTTAATATTGAGTCTGAAATATGAGGCCAGTAAAGAAAGAAGCTGTAGTACAAGGGATGCAAATCTAAAGTCGAAAAAAAAAAGGATCTTTTAACATCACTGGGACCTTTCTATAGCTTAAATGATGCTTCACATTTAAAAACAATTATTCCAATGATTAAAATGCTCTTTACCGTAAGAAAGTAGTAGCCTACGTTTAGGAAGTGTTGACTTGCTGAAAACCTCCTTTTAGAACCTTTTTGCCCTGAGGAGGTTAAAGATGTGTACTTATTTTTATACTATCTGAATAAATCATGAGCAAAAACTAAAATTATATGTCAATGTTCTTCCCCTATTATTTCAGCCTTAGCCAAATACCATAACTAAAGCTTAATTTATAATTCATTATGAGTTTTGACCTTTTTGCTGACCTATTTCTGGGCAAAACAACAGTTGGTGGTTCAAGTACAGCTGGCATCGCATCTGATGTATAATTTAACTAAATGAATATCATATGCAGAGTGATGGTGTCTGAAATATCATTACATCAAATAACTTGCAAATATTGCTAGTTGCCAATGACAAATTAAAGCTGATTGACAGTTACATGTCTCATAGCAATGCACAGGAATAGTGTTTTGTTCCTGAATAAATCAGGATTTAGAACAAATTGTGAGTAAATAATTCAGTTTTTCACAGTTTTTTTTTTTTTTTTTTTTTTGTAAAATGTTCATAATTGCAACTCAAATGTAGTTTAGAAAAGTAATACTGTCAGAATAGTGATTTAAATGCAAAGAGCAGACTCTGGCTTTGGAAATAAGATGCAAATATGCAAATTCGTGGCTTAGGAAAATTCATATTCATATGTGCTTTCCTCTCTGCTCTGGTAAAATAAAGGCAAATTTAGCATCTATGAAATGAAGCCAGTTATTAATTCAACAATGGGAGTTTTCATTTAAGACCTGAATGCCCTTGAACTCATCTCTTCATTGTTCAGTAGACTCATGATTTTGAGATTTCTTTGCCATTATAAAGCTTAAATCGAAAAATCCTTCATTATCCTTATGTTTTGGATTTGATTTTAACATCACTGTAGCGCTCATAATAATTAGCATGTGTTAGCATGGTAACAAAGTCTTCACATTAAAGAACTGTCAGATGACTGGCACTCAGCATAATTGCTAAGTGGAGCTCCCCAAACAGCAAGCCATTTCACAGCTATTTAAAGCTTAGCACAGCCGTGGGATAGATGTTTGTGTGTTTATGTACATGGTGAGCACATTATGCATCTTCGCTATTTCAAAATTCCATATCTTGGAATTTAATAATGGAACACTGAAATGTCAGAATTAATATTACCATATTCATATGTGTGTTAATGTCATTGCTGTGTCTGTACAGTCTCAACTAAAATATTCAGCAGCGCAACGGTTTTCAACATTGATCACATTGATAACAGTAAGGAATGTTTCTAGAGCATTAAATCAGCATATTAGAATGATTTCTGAAGGATCATGTGAGAATGTAGACTGGAGTACTGGCTGCAGGAAATACTGTTTTGTCATTATAGGAATAAATTGCATTTTTAATTGTATTAAAAAATAAAAACAGTGTTCCTGTAGCTCAATTGGTAGAGCATTGCATTATCAAGCGCAAGGTTGGGGGTTTGATTCCCAGGGAACACATGATAGGTAAAAACTGATAGCCTGAATGCACTGTAAGTCACTTTGGATAAAAGCATCTGCTAAATGCATTAAAAATAATAATAAAAAAAAACACTTTTTTTCAAAATTGTGTACATATACAGGAATCTTCCTCAATATTACTACTTCAAAATTAGCTGATGTATGTTTAAAGAAACAACACCAAAAAAAAAAAAAAAAAACAAACAGACTCGATCCAGTCTCACAAATTCAAAGCTGGTCTAAGCTGGTCTTTTCAACAGAACTGAGAAGTTCACATGCTCAAATTCACTGTGCTTTAGCCCTGCACTGGAGTGGCTCTTCTAAGTCATTTGCTTGGCTGGGCTGTGCAAGAGACCCTGAATGTGAGCTGCATATCAACCAGTAAGAGTTTCTCAAACGCACTCACACATACACACTCCCTCACACTGATATAAATCCACATACATCAAACGCCACTCATACACACGACATACACCACATGCTCACAATGCATCTGTATAATGCTGTTTTCAACGGTGTGATTGTAACTTTGACACCTGCCCTTTTGATGAGGTCACAGAGGGAGAATTCAAAGCTGATCCACAAGCGCAGGAGCCAATCCCTGGTCCCATGCAAACTGTTGTTACCGAGCGATGAGCCACATACCTGCTTTTGAACTTCACTCTGCTCCAGCTCTGTCTTACTTTAAATTCTCCCTGCCTCGCAAACACCATTGCCTTTCTGTATCTCCCACTGGAAGAGTCCCTTTATTCGCCGATGACTATGTTTGGTTGTGTTCTGCTATACAAGGACATCTTGTTTTCTTTACCCATCTCTGCAATACCAGTCACATGTGATGAAGTGTGAAAGGTCAGCTTTAGTCTTCTGGCTTATGCTGTTGGTTCCATGAATCATCCATGACTGTAGCTGGTGCTCAGAAGATACTTTTCAGATAAACAATTGGATTTTCCAGCAGGTAACAGTTTGTGGTCATAACACAGTACACTTAAAAAAAAAAAAAAAAAAAAAAAACTAGTACAACTAAAATATATATATATAGCTGTATATTTTATATGGGTTACACATTTTACACATTTACTCTTTAATATGCTTTATTTTATCAAAAGATCAGATCTGAATTAATTGTCCTAAAATATCACATCTGTCTGTGACTGTTTAGCCAGTCAGAGATGCTTTCTGCCTGTCAATCATTCTGAACTTTCACAGGGCAGCCCATATATGGAAAGCAGGAAACTGTGGATCATTCAAGTCATCACATTCAGCTTCATAAGCAGTTGTCTGTTGTTAGTGTGTCGTGCAAGAATGCTGTTTTGCTTCTTTTGCTTTTGACAAGTTTGACAACACTGACATGATGTGCTGCTGCTCTCCTGATCTGTCTCTGATTACAGTGATGCTTTTTTTTGCAGGTGGGGCTTTAGAAATTCACTGGTTTAATGTATTGTCATACTAGGATTTGAGGATATGAAAACCCTTCATATACAACAACTTTTGGCCACATGATATGATATATGATTTATATATACTTCTAGTTTACCACAAGATCAATCTGTAATGTGTGTATCCTCTTGTTGGTCAAACAGTCTTTCACTATGAAAAATAAAAGAACAAATTTCAATTTTCCTGCAGAATTTATTTGCATTTTCACTTTTTTTTTTGTGCACATATTTGAATGAATCAAAGGAAATGGAGCACAAAGTGTAGCGTGACCTCAACTAAAAGGGATAGTTCTCCCAAAAATGTGATTGGTCAGTTTAATCATTTTTTATGGCATTCCAAACATGTATGACTAACAAAATTTATTTTGTGAAATGGAAGAGATGTTTTTTGCTCAAGTTGTTTGCTCAAATAGCAACAACAACAACAACAAAAACTCCAGATATTGTTTTTATGCTCTTTCAAAAAGAGGAAAAACAGAGCGAGATTGACAATGGCACTTAGAAGAAAGAACAATGTCAAATTTACTGTCACTCACACAGCTGTTATATTAAAAACACCCTAACAGCAGAACTGACTAGCATGCAAAGATAATATAATAGAAAGTATATTGTTATAAATGTGCATACATTTAAAAAATATATTTATATAATAAAAAGGATTAATGCATGCTGATTGGAAATGGGTCACCATAGTCTGTGAAAAGGGTACATTTTTATTTGTGGTCAGCAGAAGAAAGAAAAACAAACAGCTTTGGAAATCATGAATAGATGTTGTTGTTTTTTGGTGGGGGGTGGGGGGGGGGGTAAATATTCCTTCAAGTCTGGTGCAGTTGCATTTACCATTTTGTTTGAAGTGAAATCCAATCGTTCCAAAACGGTTTTGCAAGAGGTTCGTAAGAGATTGAAGTTCTACCCACATATTTCACTCATGTTTAAGTAAGATATGTGCAAAGCTGACCAAAACAGAATGGCTTGGTTTAGAAGTGACTTAATAGTGTGAGCTGTGCTTCATACACCACAGGGGGCAGCTGTGGCCTAATAATTAGAGTGCTGGACTAGTTACCAGAAGGTCGCCGGTTCAAGTTTCGGTGCTGGCAGGAGTTGTAGGTGGGAGGGAGTAAATCTCTTCCACCCTCAATACCTATGGCTGAAGTGCCCTTGAGCAAGGCACTGAACCCCCAGTTGCTCTCGGGGCGCTGGATCTATAGCTGCTCACTGCTGTGTGTGTTCACTTGGATGGGTTAAAACACAGAGCACCAATTCCGAGTATAGGTAACCATACTTGGCAAATGTCACGGCTTTCACTTTCAGATATTAACACTCAACCTTGATTCCCTGCTATATATTTGGACATTATTTCTCTAATAAGCCTACCCTAAACTTCTTAAATTACTTAATATAAAGTTAAACATTTGATTTAGCGAATTAGTAGTCGCCCCATATATCTAATTTAATTCAAAGTTAGAAACAGATTCCTGAGAAGTGTTTCAAATAAGATGGATTTTTGCAATCTTCTCATTAAGTGTGCATCAAGTCAAGCAGTCATGTTAAACGTAAAAAAAAACCTACTTCTTAAAGACTGTTATTACCTTTCCATTTAAATAAAACACCACAAAACATAAACATGTCTTTGAATGTGATTAGATTGGGATTAGCCCATTTAGTATGTGATCCTTAACTTCATTATCCGTATAAGTGGTAATGATGTTTCTTCATCTGATGTGTGCTGAGAAGGTAAATAGCCTTTTTTTTCAGCAGAAAAGAGTAATTTCAGCATTGTGATGTGCAAAGATAGCATCTTATTTCTGTTTCACATAGACTGAGGGGCTGATGCACTGATGTTGATGCCATCTTCCTTGTCACTGTCACCCCATCATCATCATCCTCATCACTGTCACAAATAATCTAGTGCATTTTTTTCTCTCACTTTCTCTGTCATTAGACTTCCAAAACACAAACTACAGTAGAGCTCAGATGGGATAGAGGGCAGAAGGGGACAGGGTCTGGCTCTTTCATGCTGTCTGACAAAGCAAACAATCACACCTCGTCTGCGGCTGTCCGCTGTGTGTTTGAGTGAGATACGGTTCATTTTTGTGAGATGGGAAGCGAGAGAGAGCCGGGGAAAGAAGAAAACAGGAGCGTAGGGAGCGAGTGAGTGAGTATCCCGCTTCAGGCTTCTGTTCAAATAAAAGCATAAAAGCTCCTTTGGTCAGAGGGTACACTGTCTGTCTAACACATCATTCACTCATGTGCCTAGACCACACGCTTGTTACATTTAAAACAATGGTACACATGCACAAGGCTCCTCTTTCTCTCTTTCTCTGCTTTATGTTATTTCCTGTTTCGAGAATCAATGCAATTCACTTTCCTTTCTACTGCCATTTTAGCGCATCAAAAACAGCTCTGAAGCTAAAAGGCATTTTGCCGCTGTATGCTTTTGGAAATGGGAGATCAATGTGAACAGCAGCCATTAGAGACAGTGTTTCACTGTAAACATATATTTAAACATGGGGCTGTAATCGAATGGAGATCGGTTCAGGTATCAGGAGTACTTTTTTTACATTTTTTATCTTGACTCGCTGTCTTTAGTTACTAGGTACTGTATATATTCTGCATTTACTGTCCTAAGGAAAAAAAAAAAAGGATAAAGAGGATGTAACGGTTTTGCTTTGCTCCTGGATATCTTTCGTTTTTAATGCTGAAAGAGGAGAGAGCAAAATAGAATGAACAATATAAAGTTAGAACTTTAGGATAATGTAGACTCTATGTTTATACAGTATGTTTGTTCTGGTGTGAGAAGCCAAGCTGTAGACGTGTATAAATTATGTACATATTAGGTATTAAAAAAGTATTACATTTTTCTTTATACAACTTTTTTTATTTATGTTTTATTTTCTTTAATTTCATCAGATTTCAATTTTGCATTTTCATTTTAGTTAAAGAATTAAAGAGTTAAAGTGTTAGTATTTTTTGTAGTTTTTCTTTATATGAATTTGTTTGTTACTATTTGTCTAAAGTGTCTTTTTAATATATATATATATATATATATATATATATATATATATATATATATATATATATATATATATATATATATATATATATATATATATAAAACATCAGTTTAAACTAAATAAAAATGAAAGATTTTTAGATTTTAGTTTTTGCAATTAGCTTTTACTTTCTACGGTTTCAATTTTAGTTCATTATAAAAACCCTGTTTCACTGTTGTCCTGTAAGCATCAGAACACAGTAGCGTTTATGTTACAAATGCAATGTGGTCATCTTTTAAAATACCTCTGAATGCGGTTTGAGTGATTGAATCAGAAAACATTATGGACCCTCTGTATTTAGCACTGACCACTTGCTACCAAATCACTCATAATGGATTTTAATACCACCTGTCTAATGTTGTTAAAAAATAAAGCTCTGAAATCCCACACAGGCATCTAAAGCATTGCGAGTGCTGAGACAGGAAGACAGGATGGAGAGAGTGAAAGAATGAGAAGTACTGTCTGCCGCAGTGGTGTTTTCCAATATTATGATGACTTGCAGATATGGAATCCATTTTCCAATGAACTGGAAAGCAATTCTTTACCGTCGCCTGATTTTTATCAGAAGCAAACGCTGCTTGAGGGTTTTCTTAAGGTTGTGTGGACATTGTGAGAGATGAGACTGCAGGGTCGATACGGCGCCACCGTCCTGTCGCCAACATCCCACGTCCCCTTGTGTGTGTTATCAGAGATGCATCAATTCTTTGGCGAAACCGAATCTGTGCAGATGGAACGTCACACATGCGCGTCCACGTGCACACACACACGGCACACGCATAATAACAGATGACTCTCTCATAATGCACATCTGACTGTCAGGCTTTGCCTATAATTCCATTTTGAATCAGTAATGATGGTGCTTTCTTGTTTGCAGACTGGCTTTGGTGCTAAGATATTAAATTGCCTGCAGTCTATAAACTCGCGCATGTAGCTTCATAATCTCTTTGAAATCTTTATTTCGAGAAGTTTATTTTCATCACCCCTGAGGTTAGATCTGAGTTAACTTGTCCTAAACTTCCACTACATTTCTTTGGATTTGGCTGATGAGATTCACGTGTAGGTGTAATATACAGTATTAATTAAGACAAGCACCACTAACCCTGTTGCTCAAATTGCTTGAGATTTCAGAACATAATGAATTACACGTAGTTTGCTGCATATGGGCAGACTGAGCGGTAAATTAAAATATTAAACTAGTGTATAATTTAGCATATGTAATTTAGTAAATTAGTACAAGTTGCTATATTACATTTATAGTATTTCATCAGTTCATCGCAATCCCTGGCAATCGAACCCATGACTAAAGTCTAACTGCTGATTTTTTTATTTTGTGTATATATATATATATATATATATATATATATATATATATATATATATATATATATATATATATATATATATATATATATTGCACTTAGTAATTAAAATCCAGGTTTGCTCTGCTTCTTTGTAAATCAACTTATGTTTCCCTTAAAATGATACATTTTCTCAGTTTAAACATTTGATATGTCATCTATGTTGTATTCTGAATAAAATATTGAAATCTAAATACTTCCACATCATTGCATCCTGTTTTTATTCACAATTTGTACAGTGTCCCAACTTTTTTTAGAATCAGGTTTGTAGTTACAAAATAAAAATATTAATAAAGATTACTGAATACTAGTTATTACAAAAAACAGAAATATTAACGTAATCATATTTCTGTTTTACAGTATAGCTTTAAAATTGCATTACTAATAGTTATGCCTCTCTTAAATTCTTCATTCAAACATTAAACCAGTACATTTTACAATATAATATTTATTATACATTTATTATAATATATTTATATATCTTAGACTCAAGACAATATTGTAACATTTCATTTTTGTTCTTGCAAGCATGTCTTATCCATGTGCTGTAAGTATTCTGTCTTCTTCTCTGTCTTGTTCTTATTGTCTCTCTGTCTCAAACCATGATATCTCTTTCATCTCTCTGTAATCAGAAGAGAGAAAAATAGTCTAATGTTGTGGAATCATCCATATGTGTGTCATTACTGTGCTGCTTTGCTGTCCACGGTGAAAGAGAGGTTGTAATCACACACTGGCCACATGATTGATACTTAAGCTGTGGAGAAACACTCGCCTAATGGTTGCAGCCTCACAAACAATGGAGCAAAAGCAAACAGAGGGAATAAGAGAAGAGTAGAGATAAGCCATTTGGAGCAGGAATTGCCTGGAAGCCGCACAATGTTTATTAGAATCCTGGTCTCATTACAACTGCCTGCACTTTTGTAGTCTGTGATTTGAGGAACGACAGTGTCTGCATGCTGATAGAAGTGTGTTGGATTAAAGTAGAAAACAGAAGAATCCTCTCTGATGTTGGTATGTGAAGCCCAGTGAGAGGTGAGGGTCAGTGTCTGTGAATCATTAGACTTCCTGTCAGCCGGGGGCGTGATTGATTGACAAGCTAGCTGTCCAGTCGCGCGCTGAGTGATGCGGAGGAGGAGGGGTTAGGTCAAAGAGAGGAGGGATGCAGGTAATAAGATCAAGGCCAGATCAAGACTCCACTGTGTGTCTGTGTGGAGGTGAGCTTGTCAATCATCAGCTTCTATAGAGTGATAGGATGCTTTATATACTCACACACTGTTAGATAATCGGATTATTTAACCAAATAAATACATTCTAGTTATTCTAAATTAGTCATTTAGCCTGCTCATTCTCAAGTGGTGGATCATGAACAGTGTAGTTTTTTTTCTTTTTTGTTATACCCATTTATATGCTATAATACAATTTATTTATTTGAATAAGCATTTATTTTTATATTTTCATTTTTCACATATATATATATATATATATATATATATATATATATATATATATATATATATATATATATATATATATATATATATATATTTTTTTTTTTTTTTTATTATTATTATTATTATTTTTTTTATTTTTATTTTTATTTTTTTGAGAAAGTAAAAATGCACAAAGTTTCGTGTGAGGGTTAAGGTTAGGTGTAGGGTTGGTGTGGGGCCATAGAATATACAGTTTGTACAGTATAAAAACCATTACGCCTATGGGATGTCCCTACATTTCACAAAAACAAATGCGTGTGTGTGTGTGTGTGTAAAATTTTATTTTATTTCAGCTGTATTTAAATTGCACTGATCCCATAGCTTTCAGATGGACCTCCATAATGGTATTTATTATGATACTTTCCCTCTCATTCAGTTTTAGTTAGTGTTTAAATAACATCTTAATTAGCTCTGTGCTTTCTACTCAGCTCTTTGACAGTGTGTGACTTTTGCCATCTGTGCCAGCTTTCAGCAGTTGTACCCGCCGCTCTGGTCCAAAGCTGCTTACTTTTGCCTGAAGCGAAAAACAACTGAACAAATGTAAGTGTATCTTACAATCGTTCTCTTTATCCCCTGTGTTTTATTTTCAGTCCCAAAATAAAATGGCTTCCATCAATGAAAGTGAGGAACCTATTCTATTAGTGCCCAGACATGTTAGAACATTAAACTCTCATAATGCTTAACTATATCAGGGATTTATTTTCGTCCGCTTCAAATGACTCCCTAGGTGAGCGCTCAAATAATGTGCACAAGCGACAGAGAACTGAAAGAGAGTGAATATAGAAAAGCAATAACACTGCGTTCCTTCAGAAGCGAATTAGATTTGCTGCCTTGCTCTTTCTCATAAGTATAATGAAGTCTTCCCCTTTCTTTAAGGTGTGTGTGTGTGTGTGTGTGTGTGTGTGTGTGTGTGTGTGTGTGTACACCCTGAAGTCTGATAGAATGACAGATAAATAGTAGATGGCAGGCCAATGTGTTTTGTACAGTATGATCAGAGGCTGAGGTTATAGTCTACTTCCTGTCTCTGGGCTGCAGCTGGAAGCAGTCTTTCTGTGGGCCCTGCTCCAAGATGTTCTGTGGCTTTAGTCCAACAGAACACAGAGTCAAACAATGCACTTCGATACAGGAGAATTTAGAAGATATTGTTTCAGAGAACAGAACAATAGAATGCATAAACCCAGACTTGTAAAACTTTTAATGTATGTGTAATAAACAAATCTCCATATTCATCGGGAAGAAGGAGGCGGGAACCGGCGCACAATCAAAAACTCATTTTAATAATCAAAAGTAAATACAAAACGGCGAACCAGCCCCTCACGGACGACGGGTGCGCATAAATAAAAAGCAAACATAAAATAATGTCCCAGGCCTGGTCCTCTCTCGTCCTTCACGGTCGTCACTCCAGTTTTATATCCTTCCATCTCCTACGTGGGACTCAAGACCGGCGGTGGGGCGCAGGTGTAGCTCATCTTCAATCACTACACCTGGCCTCACTCCTCGTTCCCACGCCTCTCGGCCTCGCCCCACTCGCCACAGTATGTAAATGTATCTTTAGGAAAATATTTGTATTGGGAACATTTTCTGGCCATATATCAGCAGCACAGATTTCTAATCTAATCTTTTGAATGAAAGTTTCAGTTACTTGTCATTTTAATGAATCAATGTTGGTATATTATATAAGCACTAAACAAAAAGAGCATGACGAATCACAGTTTGGAAGCCGTACTTTTTATGCGTGCTGACAAAAAGTGGAAGCTGTGGAAGAGGAAGGGAAAGGAATCGGAGGTAAGCAGCTTTACGTTTTAGGGTCATGTTGTGTTGATCAACATGCTCTTTTATGTTGCAGTTTTATTGGCTGGTCAGTAGACTAAGGCCATAGCAGCAAACACAATGTGCGGTGATCATGCTGAATTTCTGACGCTGTCTGTAAATTATTTTTGCCATAATACCCTGTCAGTGGCTGTTTTTGAACCCTTCTCACTGAACGACATGGGACCTCCGATTAAGAGCCAAGATTGTTTCACAATGGTCAGGACAGCTGAAAATCATGCAATGTGTCGCAGGCTTAAGACTTTTGTCAAGATGGACATCATTTGTGTCTGCTGGGCTGTGCAACACAGGTCACGGGCTGGTTATTGTTCAGAAAGCACATGAGCATATGATCACTTTGTAAAGTCAGAATGGGAAAGAAAAGGGCGAATAATGAGATATTTATGTTATGTATATAACATAAACAATTCTCTATCAACATCTTTGACTATCTCTCTCTCACACAGACACACTAGTTCTTCTTCTTCTTCTTCTTCAGATGCAGTTCTCACACAAGATGATGGACAAACTTTACATGAGAACCTTTTACAATATAAAAATACAGTAAGTGCTCTAAGATGCATTTAATTGAACTCTAATGTAACTTATAGCGCTGCATTCATATTCTTGTCTCTTGTCTGTTGCCATTCCCATCAACATCTCACTGTTTAGCAGCAGTTTGAGAATAGCTTTTAGGTGCGACCCTGCAGGTCTGAAACAGTTCTCGGTACACATTTTACCATTGATGAGCGACATCTCTGCTTCCCCACTCTAGAGAAAAACCAGCTGCCACTGGTAAGCATCTATGCTTGATTTCACAAAGGCAAGCTTTAAGAGCAGTCTGTTTTTGAAAAACTGGATTAAGAGCTCAGTTTTGAGCTTGGTCTCAATAATGTAACCCATATGACAGGAGATCCAAGACTTTCTAAGTAGTTTTAATATAGATTACTCTCTGCTCCAATTTCCAAATATATATTTAGTGTTTAAATTGGCCTGCAAAATTTGCAATGTAAATACATTGTAATGCTTTCTAAATGCTGCCATTGTGGTGTATGCAGGGGCTCATTGCACCTCAGTTGCATTTTGGACAGCCTGTAATTGCCCTGGGGATTTTCATTTGATACATTCTACCGTACATGTGTTCTGTCTTTATATTTATATATATTATAAAGGTCTGTGATAAGAAAGCATGCACATTTGCAATAGTCTTTTTATTCTTTTAGTTATAAGTGCTTGTGCATGCCCTGTTTTCTCAGTTGTGTAGACATCACACTTTAATGGCAGCATCAGTCAATCCACTAATCAATGAAGCCACAGATTAACCAATCATTTATGTTCTCTGTTATGGGACAGGCTCAAAGCAGTAGTACAAGAGATCAGTTCTTCATAACGATGCTTTAATGTAAGTCTTCTAAAGGAACCAGTTTATTAATTGCCTCACGCAGAGCACACATCCACCCCAATACCCCTTGTCACACTTTCAAACGAGATGGATGCCTTTTTAGGCTGCACTGCTCTCACTTAGGCGGAATCAATGGCCTGTTTTCATTTTAATTAAAAAATTGAAACAAATGTTTGCCTCGCCAGCTGTCTTTACCCCCCCGAGTCTCTGCTCTTCTTCTTCCGTCTCGCAGATTCGAGTGCATAATCAAAAGACTCGACAGTCGAAGAAATGCTTTGTGTCCCGTTGCCAGTTTCCTAAAGTGAAACAAAGCACCCGAGAAGGGAGACGATGAAATTCTGATTTTAATATTACAGTCTGATGTGAATCAATGATGCAGCACTCGAGAATAAGAATTCTAATAATGGTATTATAATGAATCTCTTCTTTGATTCCTGGTAACAGCAATGTTTCTGATGGAAATATGGCATTAAATGTTTCTTTCAGACCAGGTCTTCCCTATAACATTGGTGACAACTGGTTCCTCTAAAACATTAGCTTATATTATAACCAAACAAAATTTTGAACCAAAAATAGCTGACTTTGGAGAAGAAATTCTGCTATTTGTTTAGCTGTAGCTCTTATAATCAAAAGTTCATTTTTGCAGATTTTTTGTTTCTCTTGACAAAAACGACATTTAAATGTAATATTTCATTATGTCTTATTTGTTAATTTCATTACCAGCTACATATTATTCCCGTTGATTAAAACTAGATGCCATTTTAGTAAAAAGTAAACTTGACGGAAATGAAGAAATATGATGAAAAATTGACAACATTTAAATGATAATTTTGTTAAATTAATAGCAATGATAACAATAATCAAACTGAGTGCTGACTGTTGACAAAAAAAAGTACAAGAGCTCCTTATAGTTAAAAAAGGAGCTTATTTTCTCTTCAACAGTCTGTCATTTTCGGTTATTTTGCCATCTCACCACACAGGTTGCAGATATATTTTACATTCCCAGTAAAAAGATCTGAGCGATCACAGCCGAGTGCCCCCAGATTGTAATGACTGGCCTGAACTGAGGCGGTTGCAACACAGTGAGTGTAATTAAATGATGGCTGGCTGCATCGATGGCCAGGAGAGGCTATTAGATGCACTGCTTAATGCGAGTGGGCAAATCCAATTGGCGTATTGATCCGGCACTTACAGATCTCAGCAGCTTCACATCCTGACCTTCCTTTCATTCTCAGACCATTACAGTCGCCAGGAAAAAATGTAGTACTGTTCAGAGAGAGAAAGCGAGGTAGGAGGGCAGGAGGGAAAGATGACAGGTATGGGGGACGAGTGGAGAGGTTAGTAGCGCAAGATTAGAAAAAGAACCCGAGACAGAAAGAAAGATGATGCAACAAACAAACAAGAACAGAGAAAGCGAACAAGTGATTCACCCACCCCCCTCTCACAAATAAAATGTGTGGCCTGAGATCAGTGTGCATTGTGGATTGGAGAATCACTAAATGTAGCAGTGCCACACTCTCGTAGGTCTTCGGGCCAAATGAGCCCCAGGATTAGAAGACTTAGGGCTGTGCTCTGAAACCAGCAAATAGGAGCCAGAGAAGTGACTTATCAATATCATGCATTTAGGGACTGTCTGGGGTGGTCGGGGTCAGGAGAGAAGAAGGGTCCAGAGCAAATGTTCCTCATCGATTTCAGACACACTCAGTGGAATAACAGCAGGGCCCCAGTCGGGAATAATTATACCGGCTCATTTTCTGCTGCTTTCATGCTGAGCGTTTTGTTTGGTCCTATCTGTTGTTTTCTTTAACCTGTCATCTCTGTTGTGGAGATTGGGTTTCCTGAGGGCAGATGGGTAGACAGAGGTAATCTGTATCAAAGCACAGAGTCCTTTAAGGGCAACTTTTATTCCTGAAAGTTTGATAACAAACATGGCCACTTGGGAGTGTTGTTGTTTTGTTTTTGTTTTTTTTTTGTTTGTTTTTTTATGTGGCATTTTATGTTTGGCATTCATTGTGTAGACAAAAACTGTGGAAAATATTTAAAAAGAAAAAAGAAAGGTACAGATTTGTAATGACGGATTTGTAATGACATGAGGCTGAGTAAATTATGTCATCATTTTAATTTCTGGGTGAGCTAGCCCTTCAACTGGTTTGTTTAATAATTTCATGCATTAGCTGTTTTGACAGATTACAATGCCCATATATTCCTCAGCTTGCACTGGGCAATTGGAACTTTGAACTGAGCTTCTGGAAGACGAACAGCCTGACAGTTTAGAAGGAAAGATAGCAAAGAGACTCCTTTATTCTCTTCTCTCTTAGTGTTACTTCAATCATTGTGAAAAGTATAAAGAGGGCAGCAAAAGCCGACAGAGGTCAAAACGACAAGCAAAAGGGGAAAAAAATGAAGGGAGAGAGGCAGAGCAGTGCATGACTAAATTAATAAGAAATAAGAGAGAGAGAGAACTTCTCATCATGCCTTTCTCTTCTTTCATTTTTTTTTTTTTTTTGTTATATATATATATTTTTTTTATACCACATACAGGGTTCCTCACAGAAACTTGACGTAGTACTCCCTTTGATTCCTTTCTCACCCTTCCATGTCATAGAAAACCTTTCATGGAGTGGACAAAGATGAAAAGAGAAACAGATAAAGGAATAAAAAAAGGTGAATGGCATGAAGATAAGATGATCTACAGAAGAAAGAACACCAAGGAGTTCAATCCCCATCTCCTCTACTCTGAACAGGTTGACCATTAGATGGATGTGTGCAGGTTTTTGTGTGTGTGTGAGAGAGAGCTTATGCTTATTTTGCCTTCATAACTAAATTCATCTTATGAATTTAAATGTAAGAGAAACCTCACCGTGATTAGTTTACACTTTTTTTTATATTTACCGGTATTCCTCAGCAGATATTTTTATCCTGATGAGTCAGAGATGAAAAACACAGAAAGGCTACGTAATAAGTCAACACCTGTTCACAAAAAAAAAAAAAAAAAAAAAAAAACCTTGTGAAAAACATTCACAATTCTCACTTTATAGCTTACAAGTGATTTCAACTGCATTTTAGTATTCTTCTTTTTTTTCATATTGCAACTTTATAATTCAGTGTGGCTTTGACGCAATGCAACTTTCTGGTGTATCTCAAAATGTAGACTTTATGCATTCCATATGTGACTTTGCTTCTCGCAGTTGCAACTTTGTCTCACAACATGACTTTAAATCTCACAATTGTGCCTTTATTTTGCAAATTTAGACTTAGACTTTATAGTATCAATTGTGATTTTGTTTCACACCATATATCTCACAATCTCACAATTTACACTTTATATACCAATTTTTGTCTTTCTATATTTATATGTAACTTCATATGTCAATTGTTTTGCTTTGTTTCTTACGTGTTAGACTTAATGTCTTCCAAATGTCTCTTTGTTTTCTACAACTGCAACTTCGCTGTCTCCTAACTCTAAGTCTAACTTTATATTTCACAAGGTGACTTTATATCATCTAATTTTTAGTTTGACTTTAGTTCTCACAATGTGACTTCATTTTGTACGTTACACTTTGTTTCAGGGTTACTTTTTTTTTTTTTTTTTTTTTTCGAAGGTGGAATGAGGGCTGCAGGAAAAGGTGTGTCTTAGGCCATTTTTTGAAGATTGCGATTTTTTTTCGGGTGAAGGTTGGGTGGGTTCGTTTCACCACAGAGGAATAGCTAGTGTGAAGGTATCTGAAAGTGTCCTTGTACCAGGCTTCCATGGTAAGCATGTGTTTTCAGGGCTTGCGTAAGTCATGGCTGAACCATGGGAAAAGACAGTGACCTCAGTTTTTCCACCTTGTGTTTTTCACCGTGTGTCTTACACATTCACTCAAATGCAATGTACCACACATTACCCATTACCCCCTTTGTCTACACAACCTTAGAAATCATCTCTCATATTACTGGAAGCATGCAAGATTAATGTGTCATCTCCCGGCCTTCATATAAAACCATATGAATGAACTTTAATATTAAATAGGTTTGCCTTAGGGAGATAAACCTCTCTCTGCTCAGTTTTCCTTATAATCTCTCTCTCTCTCTCTCTCTCTCTCTCCCTCCCTCCCTCCCTGCCTTTCTGATAACTTATAGCTGTTACACTATGAGAGCCACTTCAATTTGTCCAGTGTTCATGGTGCCATACATTCAGAAATATGGCTTCTCTGAGAAGGGAAAAGCATTGTGGGAACATCATGCACGACACAATGGTGACAGTTCATTTGTAACCCACTTCGCCTCGTGCTATTAAATGCAGACAGTGTGACTCCTTCCAATAAGGCTTCTAGTTTAATTAGTTCTCCAGGTTATCTGAAATTGTATGAATTTCAGATTAAGAGGATACTCATTTATTAGGTCACCTCACAGCACAGAGGCCCGAGGGACTTTCTGTCCTCTGAAAGCAAAGATCAGGCCCTGCATGGAGGTCACTTATTGTACCCTGTCAGATGGCAGGAATTATTTATTATAATAGCTATTTATTTAACAGACTATGAGAACATGTTAAATTATTTGTTCAGTTAGAATGTTTTGTATTGCTCTGTTGAAGATTTGTATGATCAAAAAGTAAAATTAAGGGATAGTTCACCCAAAAATGTACATTCTGTCATCATTTACACAAAGAGATGATGCTCAAAGAAACAAAGTCTGATGTTGTATAGTTTGACACAAAGTCATGCCATGAGCAATAAAAAAAAAAAAAAAAAAAAATTTGTGTATCCTACTCAAACTGACTTGCCCCCCATGGTGTGTGGATATGTAGTCTAAATATATAATGCATTATAAAAAAAAAAAGGTCAGTGCTTGTGGGAATTACAGATTTAATGCCTTTGCTAGAAATGTTACAGCGGGTAAAATAAGTATTGAACACACAACCATTTTTCTCAGCAAATATGTTTCTAAAGGTGCTGCTGACATAAACTTTTCACCAGATGTCTGTAACAATACAAGTAATCCATACATACAAAGAAATAAAAACAAATAAGTTCAGAAATTATGTTTTGTATAATAAAGTAGAATGACACCGGGAAAAAAGTATTGAACACATGAAGAAAGGGGGACGCAAAAATAAATCTTTCAATCTATCCAGCTGAAATCTATCAGTAATTAGAATGCAATTCTGCCCCTAGTCAGCTGCAAATTAATATTAGTTGGTTCAGTCCCAAATTATGGGCCATAAAAAGGTGTCTCATGACCAATGTGTCACACAAGAAACATTTCATGATGAGTAAAAGCAAAGAGCTCTCTCAAGACAGGATTACAGAAGGATTTCTGTACTTCTGAGTGTTCCAGTGAGCACTGTTGGGGCCATAATCTAGAAGTAGAAAGAACATATCACCATAAACCGGCCATGTCCAGGTGATCCAAGGAAGGATGAATGGAAAAATGTACCGAGATATTCTTGATAAAAATCTGCTGCCATCTACCAGGATGAGGAAGATGAAATGAGGGTGGACATTCCAGTAAGACAATGATCCCAAACACTCAGTCAAGGAAACATTTGGTTTTCATCTGGTGTCGGAGAAAGTAAAGCTGCTAGAATGTCCCAGGCAATCACCTGACTTGAATCCAATAGAAACACTATTAAAAGAATTAAAGATCAGAGTTCATAGAAGAGGCCTATTGAGCCTTCGAGATTTGAAAACTGTTTGTGTGGAAGAATGGGCCAAAATCACACAGGAGGCGTATTGAAGCTGTCATTACCAACAAAGGCTTTTGTACAAAGAATTAAATACATTTCAGTAAGCGTGTTCAATACTTTTTCCCTGGGTCATTCCATTTTATTACACAGAACTTAATTTCCGAAATTATTTATTTAGTTTTCTTATTACTTGGGATGTTACCGACATCTGGTGAAAATTTCGTCAACAGCACCTTTAGAAAAATATGTACTGAGAAAAATGGTGATGTGTTCAATACTTATTTTACCCACTGTTTCTGGCAACTTTAGAGCAATCTGATAGATTTCACACATGAAACGTTTTTCAGAAAATGGCACATAGGGATCTCTTGCACTTGACTGAGAGCACAGCTTAGATATAATGTTATATAGAGGTACATGCAGAATTCTTTTGTGTGGTTCCGGTCGATATGGCTCGAACTCATACTGAAACTTAGCAATAAGGATGCAGCACCACACAAAAGCAAAACGTTTTATCCATTTTTTCACAATAACAAATGTGGGTTAGTACTTAGCTGGTCATTTGATCTTGGCAAGCCATGCCAAGGAAAAGGTGTGCCTTTATCAAGCTACTGATAAGAGTTTTCATTTACATGTGTGTGCATTATTTAAACACATTATTTCTTTAGATGGAATCCTTTTAATATTACAATTTTTTCTGAAATAATATGTTTAAAAATACAAATAAGACATTACGGAATACAATATGCATGCAGATAAGAAATCTGAACACTGGAAAAAGCCAAGTTAAAATGTCTTGCTTTGTTTTGTAGACTCTACGATTTTTTGTTTTGTTTGATATTTAATCTGTATAACTCCATAAATCAAAAAAATACTCTGAACAGCCAGAAAAATTAGGACGGTAACCATATTTTCAGGAATAAAGTGGTATATAAATCAAACTAATGTTATCTGGAACCCCTATGTGAAAACTTTCAAAATATAAATAGGAATTAAACTGGAAAGTTTGGTCGATGTACGTGTTACTGAAGTGGAAATTTGTGACTCACTTGTGCATCAGGAAAAAAAATCATTTAAGAACTGCCTTAAAAGATATGTATCATAATGATAGTATATGTATTTTGGCTGTTTTTTTTACACTAGTCTGAAATAAGACATGTTATTGAAGCAAAATCACCCAAAATCAACCAGTGCATTGAAAAGAACAATGGTTTTGCCAGTACACACATTATGAAGATACAGTATGCCATGTAGGCTATTAACATTATTTGTCAAAGACTGAAAATTAAAATTAATTCCTGTCTAAACATGAAAACGTTACTGATGATAAAAAGAATCATTTGATATGTACAGCAAATAACAAGTGAATCTTACTGATGGCTTTGTGAGTTACTGCAGCAAGTGCGTTTGCTTTAGAAACTTTGTTCTTTGTCATTCCTGTGTAGTTGAATATTAGGTGACAGACTAGTCATTCATTTTGACATAACTAGACTAAATGCCAGACTGACACATTCAACACTGAAGAAAGAGAGAGAGAACACAATTCCATAATCCATACATAATTAACATGCTGCCATATATATATATATATATATATATATATATATATATATATATATATATATATATACACACACACACACATTTGTACAGCCCAATCAAAGCAGTCTGAACAATATTATCCTACCAAACTGCACTATGCAATATTGGAGATTGTAACGTATCAAGGTACTATCACTAATCCAAATATCATTTTTATGAATACAGATGACTCTATGACTAAAATTAAACCTTGAACACATAAATCCCCCAGAAGCCTGATATTTTCCTCAGGGCCTGAATCTAGATTCCCTCTGTAACTGTTATACCAGGTACAGTGTACGGGCCCTTCTAGAAAATGTGATGGAGCCTCTTGAGGAAGCGGGTTTATCCTCTGTGCCAAAAAATCTGAATAAATAAATGTGAATGCGCTAAAAATATGCAGCCCATGTCCATGGAGAGAGACATGGCTGTCATATCGGGCAGCTAGCATTAACTGTCTGGTCTGAGAGAAGAGTGTATATCTGAAACCAAGCTGTTTGGGTTAAAGCTCATTTTAGTTGCTGCAAACATCATACTGTATGTCCTTTCCACTATGCTGTGATTAACGGTTACTACCGCTGGTTTGGGTTAAAAGTGTGTTTAATGTGCCATTCGATTGCTCTGTTGTTATCCGCAGGTTAAAGCCCATCTGCGTTCTGACTCTGAAATCCTCGTACTGTGCCGTAGGCTAACAGCTCCATGGAGACGCTCGCCGAGCAGAATTATCACAGTAAATACAGACGCTGAATTTTTATTGTCTCATTATGATGAGTCACCGCCTCGACTGAATAACGGACGAGCCGCGTAGCATGAATGGGCAGTTTGAGGACACGCTTTAATAATGTTAGCGTCATTATGAAGCGAATGTTCTGCAGAGCATCAATTTTACTGAAAAACTGATAAAAATGATCTAACCCAAGAAACTGAAGTATCAGTTGTGAGGAGAGTAGCGTTACTCAATCTTTGTGTTTTTAGCTTTATTGATCAAACTGTATTTTTTTAGGTCATCGGCGATGATGGGTTCAAAAGAGCCTGGCTGGCTCCGGGATGCATTTACCTCAAAGAGAATCAAAAGGAGTGCAAATGGACACATCCGAAAACCATACCATCCCTGTCAGTGGAAATAAACGCTAGGTTTCACCTCGAAGAACTCATGGGGACCCTGAGCTTCCTCTTATTCATTTACTAAGACAGATTTGAAGCAGCTGAAGCTGATGGCTTGCTAATGCGACGTGAGGAGCAAATGTAAACATATGAACAAAGAGCAGGGCCCTGCGAGGCCTCTGCAACCTTCATTTGCCTTACATCTGGACTAATGAAACTTGTCTGTGGTAGTTTGCAGCAAATATTGTTTAAAATAGGAAATAGAAAGCTTGCAAATGCGCTTGTGGTTTGAATTGTGTGTCATTTCTCAATAAATGTTTACCCACGCCCACACGCAGCATAAATATTGAGTTACCGCGTGCATGTGGGGTATAAATAAACATATTTATACAAAGTTATTATAAATGTCGGCAGAAGTAGGATGAAGAATGATGTTATTATATCTAATCACATGCGGTGGTTCTAAATTCGCCCCCCATTTTGCCAGTTTGTTTTGTTTTATGACATAAATATTAAACAGAAAGACATTTAAAGATAAACAAATAGCTCATTGATTGCAGTTAAAAGAAAAAAAAAATGGTTTATTCCCACCTAAAAAAGACTGAAATTTTAAGCTTCAGGTGTTAATTTCAAATCAGGGTACATTTACAGCAAGATGACAAACAAAATCTAAATTTAAGTTCAGTCACATGGCACTTTGCAATGCACCGCATTTTGCATTTGAATGTGAACAGGAAGTGTTATACCACAGCATATTTGACAAAGAGAGAGAAGATAATGTGATAATGGAGATGCTAAATCTCATCCTGCATGTCATTCAAAGCATAATTTTTCAACCTGTGATCTAAACTCATATCAGCAGGTCTAATTGTTCTGCATTAAATTGCTTATGTACAAATGAACTGCCGATAACCAATCACACGACCCGAAGGGAAACATCCTTTTTTCCTATCATTTCTCATTTGCCCTCCTCCCGGTTATTTGACTGAAGTGATGCATGAAGGTGCACAAATACATACGCGCAGGCTTACAAAGCCCACCTCAGCACATTTTAGCTCCCAGTCAGATTACCTTTGATGCAATTACAATTCTGAGATTTATACATGCTGAATTTCACTTTAGGGATCAATGAACTATGTCTCTCTCTATTTTTCTATCTGCCTGTCTATCTATCTACACGCACTCTGCAGCCAGCCATGTGAAGAGCTTTGCTGTACAGGATACGAGTGCTAATTCATTTCCCTCAATGCCTCTGCTTTTGCCAGGTCTCACAGGGGCCACTGCCTCGCGAATGGCTGTTGTGGGACATCGATCGCTGTTGCTGATCAGGGTCACTGCGGTCAGCAAATTTGTTAATTCTGTGCGAGACGAGAACGTGATGTGTGTAACATTACAACTGAGCAGAACTGTTGTTGTTTGGTCTTTAACTCTTAACTTCTGAACTTTGACCTTTATGGGAGGCTTTGACAGAATGACTCATCTTGATGAGTTTATTATTAATTAGCAGTGTGTTTAATTAAGAGTGACATATTTACTAAGCCATGCCTTAGTAAGCGGTATAGGTAAATCTTAATTTAAGGAAATCAAGAGGAGATTTCACGGTCGATGGAGTTTATTCATTGCCTGAACAAGCACATGTCATCTACCCAATGGCTTTTCAATGTTATCGGGCAGTTATTGGAGAGGATGTGTGTGGGATTTAACGCTAATTAGTGTAAGATTTGATTTGAGGTTAGATTTATATGACCTTTCCCTTTCTTTCTGGTCTTTGGTCTCCTGTTATACAACATAGCAGCTTGCATCCACAGAGATCTGTCTGAGAATAGATTGCTCATTTGATCTTGTTTTTCTATAGGCACCATACATTACTGTTATTGAGGACGGTAAGATATTTGACAGTTTTTCAGCAGCCTTTAGCCTCTTCTAATTTTGTTTATTTTTTTTTTTTTTTTATTATTATTATTTTTTTGTGATAGATTATTTTCAGGATTATTTTGTGAATAGAAAGTTAAAAAAAAAAAAAAAAAAAAAGATAAAGTCTTAACTGTCACTTTTGATATTTAATGCATCCTTGCAGAAATCTCCTTCACCCCAAACTCGTGAGCAAGAGTATATCTATATGATATGCTCATATATATGAGGTTTGTTTACACTGTCGTGTGGATAAGTGCCTTTTTAGACTCTGGAAGACTGAAAAGCATTAGCTTGTCTCTCATTAGGCTGAATAACTTTTTGTAACATCACCTGTCATCCTCCTCAGCATCAAAGATTAACAGCTGTCTGCCTACAGGCCATATCTCCAATGAGTATAATGTCAATCTTACTGACAGCGAGAGACAAAAACCATACCTTTTAATATCAACAGAATTGCTTTTTTATTAATATGAGCATATTACATCAATAATGCCTTTCATGGAATGACCGCATTGATTTTGCTCTTCAGTTTAAAGGGACCCCATAGATCTCCATGTGGTTGGTCTGCGGGGCAGCTTTATGTATTTTAATGAACTGATAAGTAACCCAGTCAATGGTAATGACTGACTGGATGTGCATATTAATGGGATGTCTGGCATAGGAAAGTGAGGGCATCTGTAGAAATAATGCCATCTAGTGGTGAAAATGAGACCCAGCGATATTTGACAAGCACAACACACACACACACACACACACACACACCTATGTCTGTCAAACATACTGGTGTCAGCATATATGCCAGCATTTAACGGCACATGCATTATGGATGACAAACAATAATGTTTGTCTCATGAGGTCTCGCAGCTGTGTGCTCAATTAAATGTCGATACATACATACATTATGTGTGTTACTGCTTTCTAAGCACATAATTATATGGAAAAAGATTTTCATCATGGAAGCAAGACTAGGAATCGCTGCCAGGTCATAGTGCTCAACATTTTGGCCTCTCACATCGGCATGTATTAGACTTCATAGGCACAAACGCTTGTCACTAGAGTAATATCCTTAAAGTAACAGCTATTTAGCTAATGTACTCCTAAAAGGTGTGTATCAGTAACTTATTATGTATGCTATGTATGAACCTTTTAAAGGTATTACTAAATAAAACTAGCTGTAGTTTGTCAAAAGTTCAATGAAACTCTTAATGTCCAATGATAGTGTGCAGAAACCCACAATGATAACTCTGATAGAAGTTCTCTCAGTTCTCATTAAATTAATGATCATAAACATACTTTTATGTTCTGGAACAGAGGTCGGAAATGAGTATGTAACTAAACTATTTATCAATCTGTTTATTGTAAAAGATCTTTGAAAACAAATGACCCCAAAAGCTGGAATGGAAGACGCCGCAACCTTTCTGGATCAAGAGCTCTACATTAATATGCACACTTATTAGACAAGAATTAATGAGCCAATTTAAAATGCCAAGTCTGCTCTTGTTCATTTGAAGGAGGATAGAAAAAAATGGCTGTATTTAGAAATAAATGGATGCTTTAATGGATAAAGACATTTTTAGTTCTTGAAGCAGTTATTGGCAACCAGTTTGTTTAAAGCATACACTTAATCTGATGATATTTGAATACTGCATTCTGACATTTCAAAACTTTCACGTTGAAATATATTCAGTATATAAACAAGCTAAAGTGGCAGATCGCCCACAAATGAAAATGTTGTAATTTCACATCTGTTTGAGTTTCTTTCTTCAGGGGAACATAAAAGAAGATATTTAGAAGAATGTTTTAACTGCTTTTGTCCATATAATGAAAGTCACAAGGATCCAAAATGACACAGGACCCTACTGACTTTCACTGTATGCATAAAAAAACACACCAACGTTTTGCAAAATATCCTCTTTTGTGTTCTGCAGAAGAAAGAAAGCCCGTTGGGACTGGTTGTCATGCTAGGATGGCACATGTACACCTCAAAAGAGACACAAATCAGTCACTGGCACTTCCAGACCATTAAACAGACCAGCTCATGCCATTCTTGTAATTTCTCATGCTTTACTGAAAAGCTGGCTGGCTACCAAATGTGTCATTTATACAGACAAACCGCACAAAAGCACACATGAACACTCACACAGACACATACGGCGGCACTCTGGCCAACAGCTGCACTGAAGAGCCACAGATGTTTTGGTGTTTTCATAATGCATCATGGGAGAACGCATTTGGTCATGAAATATGTTCCACCTTAGAGATACGAGGAGAGAGCGAAAATAGAAAAATCTAGGAGAGAAAACGAAAGGATGTCTTTGTGTGATTTTGTACTTATCAGGAAGCAAATAAGACGAAAACCTATTTCGGTCTCTAAAAGACTCACAATCACCCACTGTTATTATGGCTCCTAGATCACACACATACACAAAGTGATAAGAGACTGTTGGCAGACTTATCCTCAGGACTTGAAATGATGGAAGAAGGAGACAGGTGTATTTTTAGCGGTAGATACGTGAGAGATGAAGAAAAAGACATGAATCTACACTCTCAACTCCACCGCAAGCTAATCAGAAACTCAACTCAGTAATTATGTCAATTTACCAACCTGCTTGGTGACAAGAGCTCTCGTGAGTGACATGACTTTGTATGCGACGTGTGTTGTAACTTGGCACATTTACCCAGATGCAAAAAAAGGCATGACAAAAAATAGAGGGAAAGGAGAAACAGAATGAATTATTCATTTAAAGCAATACAATTTTACTGTAGAATTGAATTACAATGCACAAAAGATGGCAAAATTAGGAAGATTAGGTCCTCTCAGTGTCCTAAGGGCAACAGCACACTCTATTCTCATACAAGTAAAGAATTTACAGGATTGTGCATGTGTGTGAATAAAAAGAGAGTCTCTGAAAGAGAAGGAGATGAAAGGTTCCAAAGATTTTTTATTGTATTTATTTATTTACTTTTAAAGCTGAAAGTCAAGTCAAGGCAAATTTATGTATGTCAAAATGAGCTTTCAGAGAAGTTGTTATTGTCTTCCTTCAACTGTTCAAATAGGAGGAACAAAAGATTATCTTAGCTTACAAAATAGCATCTCACCTTCAGTCAGTTATGTTTTTAGTTTTAGTTTTAGTCGTTTCGTTTTGCATAATTTCAACACACTCGTTATGCTACTAGAAAAGTAAACCTAGTCATTGAAACACTGAATGAAAAGGGTCAAGGTAAATTATAACTCCAAAATGATTATCAGCTATTTCCTGAGTAATTTTAACAAAGCATGATTTTACAGCTTCAAAACGCTCTGAAATGTGTGCTATATAAATACAAACTGAGAGAGGGAGAATAAAGATTTCACAGGTAAGATACAAAAGATGGCTTCTGAATTTGGTGCTAGAAAGGAGCTGCTTAACCATCAGAAAAAAAAATGTCATTGGCTGGAGGTCAATTGCAAATGCTTTAATCCTGTTCATCCAATTTGCAAGATCTTTACATAAAATGTAAAAGAATGATTTAAGTTTTTTGCAATTGTCCTTCACTGTAAGTAAATAACCAAGTGAAATATATATATATATACATATACATATATATATATATATATATATATATATATATATATATATATATATATATATATATATATATATATATATATATATATATAATAATAATAAAGGCTCTTGTAATATATTAACAAAATTGCAAATTTAGCCCAAATGAGGGTGACACTCAATCTATAGTCTTAATGAAAGCAAAGTTCTTAAAAATTTGAGGCTGGAAAGCAGCGTTTGTTTTCCTCTCACTTTACAATAAAACAGGATGAATTGCTGATTTTAAATAGCTTGGAAAATTAACAAAAAAGAATGAGATTATTTGCATGTTGTGTTATGGTGATGTCACAGTTTTAAGGACTTATTCTTTTTATTACGCCAGTTGCACTGCATTCGTGGAATATGCGAAGAACACACACACACACAGAGAGAGAGAGAGAGAGAGAGAGAGAGAGAGAGAGAGAGAGAGAGATTAGGTATTAAGTGGCTGCTGTTCAACTATCTCGCCTCTAGGGGGCTGTAGTTAGAACAATGATTCTAGTATCTTCGACAGTGATCACATAATGCGAAATATCATGCTTTGTGCTTTTGTGACCTATTATGCATCGTAACTTTACATTACTTCTTACTGTATTATATTGAGGACACAAACGATCGTGTTTCCCTTTTTCTACATGACTCATCTCTGTTTGCAGTATTCTCACTGGTTGAATCCTGTCAAGCTTTAATGAAATATTCTCTTTCAGTCAGTAGGGGGCGCTCATAACGAGTGCAGCGTAGATGAGAGAGACTAAAAATGGCTATTTTTCCCCGCAAGGCTGCTCTCCAGATCTGTCTGTGAAGAGGAAAAACACAACTGCACACTCCCATTTTACTGGATATTTCAGGAACATTAAAACTAAATGAAGTAGCACATACTGTAATTTAAAAGAAGACCATGTTTATGCCCACAAGCGTACAACTTTAAAACAAGAATATGTCAATATATATACAGGGAAATTTCGAAGTAAATAGTCAAAACAGATGATGTATGTGTGACATATCTGCATTTCTCTTTATTTTGTCATTTGTTTACCGTAAAACAGAAGTTGACACAAAGAATACACCATAATAAATACCAATCCCGCCCCAAAAACATGCTTTCAGTACCTGTCCCACCCATCCAAATAACACATACTCAATAATATTCATGTACTTATATTATGCTCATATATAACAATACCACTGAAAAGAGAAAGAAAAGAAACCCTTTTTCATAAATAAGAATATTTACAACCAAGGCATGTTGATTTTGATTATTTTTCCCAACATGCATATATAAAAATATAAATCTGATAGCTTTATGTACATTTTTAACTTAGGTATTTACAGATATATAAATATAAAGACTACAAATTGTATTTTTAAAATACAAAGATAAATACACTCACATTGTGTACACTGTGGCCAAAAACCAGAAAATACAAACATCATTTGGATAATTAGCATTCACAAAACACATTACATCCAGAAATGCAACTTTAACGACAATTGCAGGTCTCTGTGTTTTCCTGTTCCTCTCTTCGCTCTTATAGAAAAATCTTTTACTTTATTGTAGAGAGCGGAAGGAAGAGTTTAACCCTAGTCTTTAACTTTGCCGGACATCTTGAAGGAGTTTGTTGATTTCTGCAACCAGCTCGCTGGCATCCATAATTTCGCTGCGACTGTCGCAGCGCTTGCCGTGCAGATGCCCGAGCACAGACTCTAACTCATCTTCCTCATGGTTCTCAGGAATCTCCTCCATCGCTGGCAGCCATTTTGAAGAGGAAGCTGATGCTGCCATGGGAGCTGGCAGAGGGGCGGGGAGCGGAGCCACCAGGGCTGTCATGTGACTTGCAGGGGCGTGGCCATGTCCGGGATTTTGGAAATGCGTATTAGCAGCCCAAACCGCCACGTTCTGCTGAAAAGTCGCAGGGCTTGGTTTACCAGGCAAGTGACCCTTCCTTCTTTCCAACGATCCAACCCCAGCGGCACAGGCTGTTACCTTTTCAGTTTCATTAGTCTCGTTGTAATTATCCAGCGAGGAGGGGAGGAGCCTCTGGAACACGCTGTTCATTTCGGACAGCAGGGAAGTCGTTCCACACAGGTCTTCCCCATCACCTGCCTCCCCCTCTTCCTCCTCGCTCTCCTTGCCAAATGTGGAGAAACTCTTTTTCCTCAGAGTTGACTCGCCGGATTGCGCTGCTTCTGGGGTGGCTTTCTGTTGAGGGTCTTCTCCAGGGATGTAGAGGTTGCTGCGGTAATCAGAGGAGGCCGGGGAAGGCAACGGGGGCATCCAGCACTGGTCAGAGTGACCGAGGACACGACACTCTTCGGTGCACAGCTTCATCGCTATGGTGAAAACAAAAGCATTGATGGAAGAGGTTAGTGAAGGATTGGTGTAGAGCATGCAAATCTGCACACGCCTTTAACTAGTCAAATACATCAATTAGAAGCCAAATGACTAAACAAAATCCTTCCAGCTTCAGCCGACCCAGCTTTGTTTTCTGGAGACTATGCAAAACAAATCAAATATGCCAACTTATAGTGCTCACTGAACATGTTCGGCATTACTCATTCATGTTCGAGGGGCTGATTATAGCGCCATTAATTTTGAAAGGCCATTTATAATACATCTTAGAGTTAATAAATGCCCAATCTGGTGCATTTGCAAAACAGGCCCTCATTTAGCCCACTCTCTCTCGTGCAGAGAATAAATGATTAAACATGCTGATTTACAGAAATCAATGGCCCATCCCAGCACACAACCCAATTCTTGTCCTAGTCACAGTAATTAATGTGCTATAGATCAACTTTGCATTTTTTTTTTCATGATTTTCTCCAATAAATGATATGATCAGGGTACTGGCGCTATTGAGGTGTTTTATGTTCAAGAGAGAGATTGTAAATGTGTCTACACTGTATTATGTATTTTTTTATATATATTTGTGTGTTACATACTAATTGAATGCATATGTATGATGCTGTCCAATGAGCAGTTAACGGTATGGCCGAATATTATGAAATCAAAGACTCTTCTTCAGCATCTCACTCTCTTGCTTACTCGGATGCAGTCGGTGATGTCCATCAGGAGTGAAGAGCTCACTGAAGCCTTCTCCAAGTAGAGGAGACTCTCTTCCCATCTCACAATCACTGTCTCCTGCCTCACTGTCTCCTCTTCCACTGTCCTTTAGGCTGAACTTATCCATTTCATTCAAAGCATACCTAGAAACAAAGAACAGACAATTAGCTATAACAGTATTTTGACTTGGTTACTGTTTATGCATTATCATTTATATATATATATATATATTTTTTTTTAATTCACTGGCGATGTGAAAATAATAAAATGAGCCTCCAAAGCAGGGAGCAATTATTGCATAAACAAAAAAGGCTTTATTCAAGGGACAGTTGACTTGATGAGGCTGTCATGTATCCTGTTACTTAAGTTCTGCAGGGTGTCCAGAACTTTAAACCCCCTGTAGGATGGTCTTTAAAGGTGGCAACAGGCTGAAGTGTGATTGGTTACCTGTAGCTCCGGGTGTATTTGTTGCCACGGAAACTGGGTCTGGGTTGGTACTGGCCCTGATGAAGTATGGACAGAAGCTGTGAGACTTGCTATAGCCAAAAAGAAAAGAAACAGGGCGGGGGACAAATAAAGAAAGAAAAAAATGGAAAAAATAAAATGAATAATGGCAGACCAGACAGCAAGCCAACACAAATACAGACAAACCATGGTGGTGATGGGGAGGGAGGGGGTGACTGAGGGAATGGTATGGGTGGATACTTATGCATGATGAAACAATCTATGGATAATTTAAATAAAAATACTATAAATAAAATAAACATATTGAATATTATAACAAGTTTAGGGTGAATAAAATAGTTAAGATTTAACAGTTCACTGTTGAATTCGTATTGAAAACAGTTCTTTTACCTCGACAGGTGGTGTGGCATGAGCGAGTTCTAGGGCGAAGTTCTCTGGCACGTGATTGGAGGAGATGGTAACCAGGCTGTTGAGTGATTGGCGGCTGTGGTGGCTCTGGCGGCTCTCTGGAGCAGGTGAGGCTGAAGGGGAGCGAGGATGGGCCCTAACAGGCAGGGTCCCATTAACCGTGGGGACCAAAGTGATATCGCCCTTGTGGATCTGCCGGGCAGGTTTTTTGGGATGGTTTTGGTAGGTAGACTCAGCCACTCTGCAGTTATAGGAATGTCTTGGGTCCTTCTGCTCTCTTGAGCACCTGGTTGCGAACATTACCATAACGATGAGAAGCACTCCACAGATGGCTCCAAGGGAGATGATAATGATCATAGACAGGTCTAGGGTCGATTGGTTGTTAATGTCTGAAGGGTTTAGGGAGTAGCTTTCTGGATAGTCCCGCAGGCTAATGTGCAGAACGGCCCTTGCTGAGAGACGAATTGACGCCCCTCTGTCTTGCACCAGGATTGCAAGATCAAATCCCTCCCGCCCCGAGGCCTCCAAGCTTCCATTGGTTCGTAACTCACATCTGCGAGGTTCAATGACAAAGAGTCCCTCGTCATTACCACTGATGATGGAGCAAGTCAGCTCGCTGTTGGCCCCTGCATCACGATCTGTAGCCTTGATGATTGTCACCAGATGACCAGGCTCTGCGTGCCGCCATAGTGGAACCTCAGCTGTGTGGTTGATTAGTTGGGGAGCAACAATGATAGGTGGGTTGTCATTTTCATCTAGTACAGTGAGAAAAACCGTGGTGTTGCTGCTCAGAAAAGCTGGGCCTGCACCATCCCGCGCCTGCACGGTGAACGAAAGCCGGCTGACCTCTTCCCGATCAAAGCTTCGGAGAGCATACACAGCCCCATTAGATGGGTCAATGGTCACATAGGTTGAAATGGAGCTACCTTGAACCTGGCTCTCCACAACTGAGTATGTCACCTGACCATTAGAGCCCAAATCTGGGTCGGTTGCCACCACTGACGTTAGATATGCCCCGGGCGAATTGTTCTCAGACTTGAAGATTTCATACCGGCTCTTTTCGAAGCGTGGAGGGTTGTCGTTTTCATCTTGCACCTGCACCGTGAAGTGTTTGATGGTGGATAGGCTTGGCGAGCCGCGATCTTCAGCGATTACCGTCAGGCTATATTCAGAGCGTTTCTCACGGTCCAGAGACACATTAGTGAGAATCATGTAGTTGTTCTCGTAGGTCTTCTGCAAGCGAAAATGCCCGTGGCCATGTAGACGGCACACAACCTCACCGTTTAGACCTGAGTCGCTGTCATCGATGCGCACTAATGCGATGAAGGTATCGACAGGGGAGGCCTCTGAGATGTAGGCCACCTCCTCTTTGCCCTGAGTCATAAGGTTGATGTTGATTTTTGGCTTGTTGTCGTTGACGTCAACCACTTTGATGATTATTTTACAGTGGCCTGGAATGGAGTTGGGACCCATATCCTGAGCTTGCACATCTATTTCGTATGAAGAAGTTGTTTCATAATCAACTTTCTTTATCAGAGTGATGTGGCCATTATCTGGGTTAATTTTAAAGGTCTCTAGGATTTTGGGTGGCACGTGGCTGCTGAAAGAGTACACAATTTTTCCATTATTGCCTTCATCCGGGTCTGTGGCGTTCAGGTCCACCAGTAGCGTCCCCAGTGGTGAATTTTCCAGGAGGTTGACCACGTAAGCCTGCTCGTCAAATGTCGGGCTATTATCGTTGGAATCAGATATGCTGATTTTAAGCAAAGTCGAGCCAGATTTCGGCGGCACGCCAGAGTCTGATGCTGTGAGTTGTAGTTGGTAGCTGGATTGTGTTTCCCTGTCAAGTTCCCTCATCACAACGAGGTCTGCGTACTTTGCGCCATCCGTACGCGTCCTGATATCGATTTTGAAAAAGTTATTCCGAGTGAGTGAGTAGGAGTGTAGCGCGTTTTCTCCGACATCCGGATCCAACGCGCTGTCCAAAGGGAAGCGTGTGCCCACAGACGCGCTCTCTGATATCTCTATGGGGATGATGGCGCGCGAGAACTGCGGAGCATTGTCATTGATGTCCAACACTTCCACTTGAATGTGAAACAGTTGGAGGTATTCCGTTGGTAGCGTGATCACGTCGAACTCAATGGTGCAGTTCAAGTTTTTCTCGCAGAGCTTCTCGCGGTCGATTTTGGTGGCGATGCTGATCTCTCCGTCCTCCTCGCGCACGGAGAGTAGAGGGGTGCTGCCTCTCTGCATCGCGCGGAAGCTTGGGGACACTGAGCTCGGGAGTTTGGATAAGATACCGGCTACATCCTCTTTCAGTCTGGCGATCACCGTGCCCTACTCTCTGCTCCTCCAAAACTTTGTATTTTAAAGTCTTCCCCGAAACGTTGTGCGCAACGGCCGCCAGAAGTATAAGTTTAAGAAGCGTCTGGCAAAACAGTACATTCCTGTCGCTGGAGTGTTTAGTTGTTCCCATCTTTGAAGCCGTGCGCAAAGTACTTATTCCACGCAGAGAGAAAACTGGCTGGTGGATTGTACGATGTATATTAAAGCATGATAAATCTTCAGATGTTGTGCATTTCATGCAAAATGCATATGAAGCCGACGAACCCGCACTTTCCCTCTGTGTGCGTTTTCAGCGCTTCTGAGAAAGCATCAGGACGCAGTAATGCTGCTGCACACATCCACTTTCCTGTTCGTCTGACTGCATGTGAGTTGGTGCGCGTGTGTGTGTGGGAGGCGCAGCTCCTTGTGTGTGTGTGCTCTGTATGTGACTCTGAGAACACTGACTGGCCCCTTGCAGCCCACCTCAGACTGTGGCCCCCACCCTCTCCAAACTCCAGCCACCCCTCCTCGCCCCACGGCTGTACATCCCTGAAAAGAAAAGAAAAGAAAAGAAAAGAAAAGAAAAGAAAAGAAAAGAAAAGAAAAGAAAAGAAAAGAAAAGGCAGAATGAAGGAAAGAAAGGGCAGTGATTGAGGTGGAGCTGGCAAGCAGATTTCGCCATGAGGAGGACAGAGTTTAAGAAGTGTGCCATAACAATAGAAAAAAAAGACACATTAAAGACCAACGTTTCTCGTGTCAACCCAGCACACTTTAGGTTACTTGCCACTTTAGACATGTTTTCATCGTATGTGTTAGCTATCTATTTATACAATATATGTTGATTCTACTTTACTTGATTCGTTTTTAGAGTTTCATTGTTGTTGTCTTTGACATATAACTTAACTTAGATAAAGTGGTCGATTATTTCATACACGCTGTCACTTTGGCAACACTTTCCCTTTACTTAAAAAGGCAAAAAAAAAAAAAATGACTTTTTATAATGCCCTTACGTATTACACTAATCAAAAATCGTTATCAGATTATAATACTGAGTAAAAACAGCTATCACTTACAATATAGTGTACTACTATACAACCTATAGTAAAACTATACATTTTTATATACAGCGAACTTTAGTATTGAAAGTCTAAACCACAGCTAGAGTTTTGAGGATGAAGGGTAACTGGAGGATATCAGAAAGCGCATCAGCGCGCTATTGTGTCTCGCTGGAGGAGTCTGCGCGCGTGGCGAATCGCGCGCGGTCAAAAGGATTCCCCCAGCCTCCCTTAACCCGCAGTCAATGTGATTTCTCACAGAGGTCACACTCACCCCCACAGTGCACAATACCACTTTACGACTCACCATCTCTGATTCTGCCGCATTAGCATCATTATGCGCGATCACCCACAAACAAAACGCAAACATGAGCTTCTGCAAGTTTCACGGCCATCTGGTTTGAACGTACAGAAAACACAAACCAGTAATTACATCAGTCAGTCCTTCGACTCTGCGAGAAACACATGGACTTTCTGCTGTCTGGAATCACTGTCAATTTATTATTAAATAAACATATTGGAACGTATATCCATAAGGCTTCTGATCCTTTGCGGGTCCTTCAAAAAATATATATATATATATATATATATATATATATATATATATATATATATATATATATATATATATGACGTTCTAGTATATTGAGATATATAGAGTATATACTACGTTCTACTATATTGATATTCTACTATCGTGAAGATACTGCATTGAATTCGGTCCTGTGACCTGTGGCTGTCCATCTGTCGTAGGCCAGCTGATGTCTGAAGCTGCGCTCTTCGAACCTGCTCAACAGCAGTGACCCTGACTACATCCCATCAGTCACTGATTGTTGTAAGCAGAAGTAATATTTTTAGTTAGAGTTTTCATTATGCCTTCAAAAATATGTCATCATATAGCATTTGTCATTTAATGGTAGCTCCCAGAGAGCCAAAGCGCAGATGACAGCTTTCTTGATCTAAACTCGTAGGCGTTTGTCACACGCATAAAGTTACGCGTTTTACTCAGGAAAGTTACTGGTTTTATCCAGCACGCAAACTTTTAGTGGGAAAATGTAATTATTGCTTGCTAATCAAATTTCATGCTCAAAGAAGTTCAAGTCAGTGCGTTTTAAACAAGTGGGTGGTTTTCTTCACAAGCCATATAAGGGAGAGACACAGCATGTGCCCAAGCAGATGCGCATGCAAAACTTGTGATGGTAATCACTTATGCCATTTAGATACTAGAATTAAATGCATGGGATAGCCTGGCTAGATCTGAAAAGCGAATAGCCGGTATGTTTTCTGTGCATTTATGTGCTGTCGCCTCTGGCCTAAATGAGAGCCAAATTACGCAATCAAATTTTAAACTGTTGATTGAATCTTTGTCTTCACGCGTTTTTTAAAAAGTCGTAATGTGTTACTTTCTTACTAAAGTGACCAAACAGTCGACAGTAGTTAAGCTATAATCAAGTAGTTTTACAGCAGCAGCCCAATTAAGCATACATGGCTTACAATATGAGCGGGTGTTGAAATCTGGCGGCGTCATATGTTCTCATCAGATGGCTTTTTTTTTTTTTTTTGTGGACAGGAGGATTTGAGATGCATTTTCAAGCTGTGGTCGTAAAGTCACCCCGGGCTGGAGGATAGGAGGGGGCGTGGGGGAATTAACTTTGTCATTGAAATGAAAAGGGATCACGCACACAATGGAGCATGGCAGGTGGGACGTCGCAATTCGCAGAAGGGCCGTGGAAACCGGCGGGGAAGCGGAGCGCAGAGGGAGGAGGGGGATCACGCCGGAATGCTCCGGCGCCGTGGGTCGAGAGGGCACCGTGGATGTTTGTAAAGGCACGCGAGCATCTGCCGCTTGTGTGGCAACTCCTCTCCCCTCCTCCTTATTTCTCATACTGTTCTTTCTATGCTCTGCAAATCGTCCCTGCCGCATTTTACTTCCTCTGTCTGCTGCCTTTCTTTCGGCTCGTGGCAGGTCACAATCATTCAGCATGCGCCCGTCATCAAACCTTTATTAAAGCATGTCTTACAATTTGGGGGTTGAGTCCAAAGAAGAGTTGGAGATTTACGTAATAGGACACACATTCTCGGGACATTAGGTATGCACACGTGCGTTTGTTTAGAAACAGTTTACTGGTCTCAATCATGCACTTTCTGTTTACTTGAGCCAGATTTATTTCTTCCACATGAGTCATGGAGAAATCTGCCTCCCACATTCTCTATGTTCACTCAAAAAAAAAAAAAAAATCAAATTTCAACAAACCAAGAAAAATACTCATCCTTCCTGACTTTTTCTTCAGGGAAAAAAACATAAATATATTTCAAACAATGTTTCAACTGTCTCCAAAACAACACTGAACCGCACTGATTTTCATTCTGTGGACATTAACACCAAGGCATTTTTCAGTACGACTTCATGTTTCACAGAATAAATTATTGTAATTTTTGCATTGTTTGGGAAGACTAAACTTATATGAAATGCTTCTTGACAAGTTATTTGCTGAACCCGTGTCCAGGTTTTGGACAAAATTAACTTCTGATTTACTTATTTTTTTTTATTTTTTTTTAGAAACTCATTGTGTTTCAAAGAGTTTGAAATCTCTTGCTCATCTTTCTGCCCTATGATATGTTGGCTACCATTTCTGGGCATCTGTAAAAGTGTGCTGTCAGCATCTCCTAGTCAGGGAATCCTGATTGGATGGAATTATCGGCCAATCAGAGATATGTCAGCAACAATCTGCCCTTATCATTGATAAGCTTGACACCAAACATCAGATAATGCTCTACATATCTATACAGTATGACTTTTTAAAAAGTGCAGTATGTTGAGTTTCATCTCCCTCATTGTGATTGGATTTTCTCTGCAAGTGTGCTAAAAGTACTAAGTGGGCAGTGTGCCAAAAATAATACAAAATATCCTTGGTATGTTCGACATAGGTTTTGAACATCATTGGGTGACTAAATGATGAGATAATTTTTAGTTTTGGGTGAACTCTCTTAAATATCTCAAAATTAAAGTAATCAAGGAAAGAACTGGTCCCGCATTGATAACTGACCAAAAAACACAGCGATCCAACATTCAGAGGAGCAGCTGTTTGATATTCAGTTTAACTCGGCTCACATTCGCAAGCCACAAAAACGTGAATGTTCTGTTCTCTGATTTTTGTCCTAAAAAGACAGAAAAAGAGTGTGTCTGCACAACAGAGTGTGTGTAAGAGGCCGAGTCCTGTCCGCATGGCAGCTGTTACTTTGTCACCTGATCGCTTGTTTTTGTAGCCGAACGATACCTTGCTTCAGTCTGCATGCAGCTAACCTGTGCCTATCTGATGTCACATTAGAAAAATGCTCTTCTGTTTTTATTTTAGAGTTCACAACAGACCAACGCCGCTCTTCTGTTTTTGATCATCATAGCTCGGTTAGCTTGAACTGCTGATCTGATTTCAAGAAGAAACAATGCACTATTTTTCTCCTTCAGTTGATCAGAGAGCTGCGTATTGACAAATGAAACCTTCTCGCTCTGTGTTTGTTTTCAGCGTGGAGGAATAACTTGTCTTTTCAGTTCAAAGGCGTTTTCTGAGAACGACTTCACAAAACATGACAGTGCCGGAGATGGGGGGAGAAACAACCTATTGTTCGTTTTTCTCGACACACTTCTTTTCTCGGAGCGCACAAAAGCATGCACACTTCTGGGGGCATCGGTGACTTCGGCGTATGTGGGGGCTCAAAGGTGACATATTTCAGAAGGGGGTTCATTCAGTATGCAATAGATTTAAATCCTCCCTCTTTCCCTCTGTTGCAGCTTGGCTCAGTCTGCTTGGCTTGGCAGATGTGTGGGGGTCTTTTTTGGGGAGCCTGGGACGGCAGGGTGCCACGTGTTCACAATGTCAGCCTGATTTCCGTGGAAACTCTTATGAGCGAAGGATCGCCTTACACAAAGAAACAGAGCCACTTTCTCTCCCCGCTACTTTCCGACTCTCTTTTTCGTACTCTCAGATTTCTTCCTCACACTCCCTTTATGTTATTTTTGGGCTTTTCAGCAGTTTAAGACTCTCGCCTTTAGATTTGCACCCCCCGATTACACTTTGTATTAAATGAATGTCTTCAGCGCTGCGGGTTTAAATGTGATTTACAAGAGAAAGAAAATATTGTTCCACATGCACTAAAAGGGTTGGCTGTGTCTTTGGAAAACTGTGTTTATCATCAATGAATGAGAAAAATATACATTCACGAACTAAGAAATAAACAGACATATTCTTAAATAACACCTTGCTAATTATAAAAACAGAAACTCCCACATTATAGCCTGTGATGGTTTCCTGCATAAAAGTTCTTTATGGTAAAAGCCAGAGAGCGATAGAACCCCCACTGAGTTAAGCCAAGTAACTCTATCTCTCCTTGTAATGGGTTCAATTAAAACTCCAGACACACACACACACACCTATAAAAACAGAGAGTGTGTTTATCTTTCTGGTTCCAATGGAGGGTAAAGAGGATAATTTTATAGCTAGAGGAAGTGATCGTCTCCCCATTCCGTCTAATCCAAACACTTTTTGGCTGCGGGTCAGCTTAAGAGTGCATATGTGCCGAACTCAGCGCTCTTTCGCCGTCTGTCTGTCCGTCCATTCATAACATTCATGTATTATTCCATCTGTCTGTCCAGGCATTTCTAGGGATTTAGAAGGAAATCAGTGTCTGTTGCTTTAAGGCTTTAAATCCAGGAAAGTATGTGTCATTGAATACCATATAGATCCTGCTGTTGCAAGAGTATTTTTTAAAGGCTGCTCTAAAGCTGCATAAAACCAAAACAGATTTTGAGATGCTTTTTGTTTGATTCATTTTGTGCTTATGCAAATCTAGTCACATTTAGTCACATCTAGTCACGTCCACAGTACAAGAGGTTCTGGCCATGCAATCACTTTTGGTACATTAAAAGTCATTTTCAGTGCTCATTTCAGTCTTAAAACCTCAAGAGCCACAACTCATTAATACTTTCAGTATGACTTATTGCAGCCAAAATATTTGCTGAAAAAGAAAAAAAAAACTTCAATAAAACCATTACTTTTTCCTGTCAGAAGAATTGAATATAACATTATCCTACTGAAATTTGGGATTTTCTCAATCCATTTAACACTAGTCAGTGTTAGCAAGTTAGCTAATTGTTTGGCTAATGGGCAATTAGCTTGAGTCAGAGTGGGTTTGATAATTAAGAACAGCTCCAGAAAGGCGGCTAATGATCTCCAGTTTCTGTAGTTTCAAGGCTTTGTTGACAGTCGACTCAAACCCAAACAACCCCCGAGACTCATCACTGTAACTAAATAAGCGGGGGGAAACACAGGAGAATAGAGAAAGAAGCCAATAAGTCTCGTTATTTGAATAGCTTAAGAAGTGAGCAGTGGCACTAATAAGTGGGCCGTGTGGGTTCTGGCTATCATTCATTAAGCGAGGTCGTTAATTCTTCACGCCAGGTTTAAGATGGATGACGAGATGGATGGGACTGGAATGGCATTGTTTAAGCACGAAATTTGTTAAGAGGCTAATGGCTTTGAGGCATTCATTCATTCTGTCCCTGGTCAGCACGGAGCTGCTCTCAATACAGTGTGACTCAAGGCCACCAGTGTCCATCCTAGGGAATGTAGTCACATAGTTTTCATAGTCTGAGACTGTTTGTTTTTTTTCTTTTTGAAGCGAGACGCACAACTAAGCAGCCTTATTTGTAACTTGGCTGGAAACATTCCATCAGCTTCACATCTGAGTGCCAAATTAACCGACTCACATTCTCTGTGCTCTTGTACAGTTCGTGTTGTGTTCCCCATCCCTCCCCAGATCTTTTTTTAAAAGAAAACAAGAGGCACACTTTGGTTTGTTCTTTGTTGCAGAGTGGCTGTCGCATTTAGCAAACCCCCTACACCAAATCACACACGGTCCCTTATGCCAGCCAGTGATTTAACGCTTATCCAGCGAGCTCCCCCCGCAGAGACAGAGGGCATGCCATGAGAGAGGCCCTCTTTGGGGGGATGGAGCAGCGGACTGGAGTGCTGAAACTCGTGGCTGTTCACATGCTCATGGTTCTTTGTTAGGGGACCAAGCAGGAGGTCTCATTCAGGACCCCCTCCCAATCTGACACACTTAGTAACTTTTGTATTGGCCTGGGCCCTTTGTCAGACTTCACATGACCTTTGACTTCCCACACAGCCGCCAATCAGACACCCTGAAAGTAAAGGGACAGCAGGCTGAAAGAGTGTGGAACAAAAGCTGTTGAATCACTTTATCGTGCACACACACACACAGTTCAGACATGAGATTTTTTCATCATCGTGATTGCTATTTCTTTTGTCAAGCTAGGGCAAACTTTTAGTCATTAACATGAAGGATTTAGAAAGATCTTGTTATCCTTTGTTGTTCTCCTCAGTGTGTGCAAGGGAGGAAACGAGTACAGTTTAATTTGAACGACAACCACTACTAGATCTCGTTTCTTTGCTGCTTTTGGGGTTGAATGTTCCTCACTAATGAGCTTGTGTGTTTTTGAAATAGCGAGTTAGAGAGTTGCAAGTCTTTTGTCTGTCAAGTGGGTGATTGTAATTAGCATTTTCATTGCTGAAACATCATCTTTGAAAATCAATATATTTCTTCCCCATCATTAGTCATGTTACTCAAATAGTTTTTATAGTTTTCAATATTTAATGAGTGTATCATTTTTGCAGTATACAATCTTAGAGGTTGAATTGTTGTATGGAACATCAAGGACAAAAGCTCCTCTTCATAAATATGAGAAGATGACATTTTGTTGGGAAAATGTGTAATCTTTCTATGCGTATCTGTTTCAGTTTTAATGCACCTTATTGGCATGATTAATAATTGTGCATTTGTATTGCCAGAGTTGAGCAACATACAAAGAAAATAGTCCAAAACCAAAAATAGTGTAGCATAATGCGCTCTGTCTCTTGCTCTCTATTTCAGAGGCAAGCTTTATTGGAAAAGCTTTGGAAATGTACAAAATTGCTATAGCATTCAAAGTATTTAGAGATATTGCATCTGAAGCATGATAAATGACACATAACAGAAAATAGAATATGAATATTTCCAGTTATTGCTCAGCAAAATCAGAGAGTGTTGATTAAAGAAGATGAAAGGAATTCTGAAAGAGGAATGAGGAAGAAAGAGAAAAGAGTGGCTCAGTTTTCACTTTTACTTCCCTGCCTTGAAAACAAGCCGATCAATGGAGCCCTTGTGGCCTACAGAAGTGCAATGATGTATGTATCAGTTTGTCTGGAATTAAACGCTTTTTCTAGATTCTCTATTTTCAAAGCGGATGTAATGATGTGAGAGGGAGCAGTGGGAAGCTCTTTGTAGCCTCCCTTGAGTATGAAGTGATGGAAGATTATGGTAGTGTGGGCTGAGATAGTATCCACTTTCATAAACCTAAAGTCCAAACTCAGGACACTGGGCATGCAGTGGACAATTTAGCCATTTCAGCATTATTAGCATTTAGAATTTAGCATTAGCGATTTTTTCAAAAAACTGGCTAGCTCTATTAAGGGAGTCACTGAATCATTCATTCAACCGATTAATTTAAAAATGCCAGTTAATTCAGGAACAAAACAATGACTGTCTTTATGTGTGAGTCACTGAATCATTCATTCAGCTCACATAAAAAAAAAAAAAAAATGCTGATTTATTTTGGAAGCAAAGCAAGTGAATGTCTTTTAGTTAGTCATTGAATACCTTTTTCAGCTGATTTGTTTTAATACAATGAATCATTCAGGAATTAAACAGCACCAGTGTGTTGATCAATGTTTCAGCTGTAACTTTCAGTAACAATAAATTGCCAATATTGTATTTAAAATGTAAGTTACCCAACAGACAGTTCCCCCCAAAATAAAAATTCTGTCATAATTTACTCACTTTCATCTTATTCCAAACCTGTATGACATTCTTTCTACTGTGGAACACAAAAGAAAATGTGAAAAGTTTAGTTTTTTATTCAATGAAATGAAATACTGTAGGCCCAATGTTGTTTTGACCACTTTTTAGAATAATAATAATTAAAAAAAAAACTTATTTTGTGTTTCTCAGAATAAAGTCATACAGGTTTGAAATCTAGGTTAGTAAGATTTAGTATAGCAGTGATGTATAATGCAGGAATAATGATCTCAATGGAGTTGCATCATTTCAATTGTGTGAATATCTAAAAGCTTGTTTTTCATTTTATCTCTTTCTGCCTCTCTCTCTTTCTCTTGGGTACAGCATAGTAAGTATCCTGTCAGTCTTGCACGCCGCTAGTTCAGAAAAGCCCAATCCCTTCACACATTCACGCACACACACCCCTCCTGTTCCAAACGGTGATAAATCAATTCCAGAACACCCTCCTTGTCTCCAGCTCACTCAATCACTCACTCAGACACACAATCACACACAGACACACACTGCACAAAGTAAACTCAACCAATCTCTCTCTGTCTCCCTCTTCTTGTCTCATGTGGCCCTTGCAATGCACCAAGTCCCATGCTTGCCATATGGTGGGGAACTGAGAGAGGGTTGCACAGTTCCAGATTTCTGTGCCTAACAAAGTAGGTCTATGAATATATATGTATATACACACCCACAGGCTTACACAAACCGGCCAACAAGTGCACAACAATCTGGATCAATGCGGTCTCTGAGGTGTTCTTTTAAAGTTCACCACTTGTTTGTGTTGCATCTGTCATTAACTTCTAGTATTAGATCATTTGTGATTTTGTATGTTGCATTGTATTCTATAAAGGGGATTGTATTCTATAACCAAAATTGCATAGATACCAACATTCATCAGAATATTTTGTTTTGCGTTCTACTTAAGAATGAAAGTCAAAAATATTTGGAACGACATGAGGGTGAGTAAATTAGGACAGAATTAAACTCTTTGCTTAACTGTCTCTTCAAGGAATATTCTGATTAATAATGTTGATTACCAAAAAAAAAAAAAAAAAAAAAACATATTTTGACTTGTCCCTCGCGAAACGTGCTTTTGGAGAACACAATACTTGTGTATAATTTCAGCTGTAAAGTTATTTGCATAATTTTACAGAGATCATAATCTGCTGTGTTGGCATTAAGTTGATAAAAATTGATATAAGTTTGGATAGAAAAGATTTGACACAATGAAATCACTTTGATCATATTGAAACAGTGAATGTTTTACCACTTACAGATTAGCCTCGTTCACTTACATTTATAATGCCTCACTGTAATTTACCTTATTATGTTATTGAATGTTATTTATTCATTTATTTATTTTTGGTAACAGGACTTGATTGCAGTTATTGGATTACACACACATGTCTGTGTCTGAATGTGAACACACATGCTTATGTGTTAACAGGGTCTCCACAGGATATTAAAGGTCCTTGAATCATCTGTCCAGCTGGCAGACCCACTGGTATACACACTCACACACACACACACACACACACACACACACACACAATTGCAGTTCACAGAAGGCTCTCTGGCTCGCAGCCTACAAGCTGTTTAGGGGGAGGCATAATTACAACTCTCCACTCTCCTCCATTCCAGTCTCAGGGCATCCATAGTGAGTTCTCTCTGAACACATATAAAGAACACCCAGAGAATCTGCTGTCTGAACTCTCAGCTGGAAACTGCAAACTCAAATGTCTTCAGACGGCATCTTTTCAGCATTTTTTCTGTCCGTCTCACTTCCTCCAGTGTTTTACATTGCTCAGCTGTTTGTTGTTTTTCTTTCTCGCTCACATCTGGATGCGTAGTGGGGTACAGATGCATTAGAGGGGGATATTTTCATAGGAAGTGTTTGAAGATGAACATAGCCCTAATCATTCCCCACCCCCCTTTCCTTAAATCATGAGTGGACCATTCCATTCCACTCTACTCTAAACAAACCAAAGCTCTCCATCTGATGGAGAACAATGAACTCTTTCACTCTTTCTTCCCTTGTGCTTCCCTCTCATCACTTGATTCGTTCCTATAAACATTTATTTCTACCAGGTGTGTTTTATCTGAAGAGCAAATGAGAAAATAATTGACGTTGCTGAAGTAATACAGAGGTCTAATATTAAGTAACAGTGTCTGACAGCCATGGGAGGGAGGCAGCATCTCTTATCTCTTTTGAGCTCATTGTGGTCTCTTTGAGATACCAAAGTGTGGCATGAACATGAAGGGGGATAATGGCAATATATATGCAAACTATCATGTGAGAGGAGGCAGTGCCTCGGCGTTGCTGTTTTTGGCTGATTACCCTGTCAATGCAATAGTGCCTGGCTACAAGTAATCCGAAAAACACATGGAGGATCATTACTTTTGGAACAAACTTAACTTAAATGAAAAGCTCTGATGAGAATGGTTTACTGATGATTCTTAACTAAGGATTTCAATAGACATTCACTTTGGGTTTTCAATTATTAATTACAAAAAAACTACAGAAAGATTGATTTTTTTTTTAAATATCATAGTCTTGGATTGTGTGTTGATAGTCTCAAGTGCATAAAAAGTGTTCCATAACAATCCTTTAAGTTTATTATTTTATTTAACTTCAGAAGGAACTGGAACTTGAATGCAGGATTATAAAACTCAAATCCTGAGATGCACCACTGTTTTCTGCAGTGTTTACTGTGGAATAATAGAAGCCACTCTTTCATTAAAGTCCTGTTCCAATATTCACTTTTTCTTCTCCATTCCTTTCTCTCTGTGTTTCTCTGCTCTTTGCTTTTGCTGATGTGGCTGCTGTAATGAAACAAAGCTGTGCATTTGTGTTTTGTCACAATAAAAGAAAGAATAACTGGTGAATGTTTTTAAAGAGCTCTGTTAGTAATTAAGAGGGCGATGACACCACGCTCAAGGCTGAGTTATTGGTGATAACTAAATGGGGTGAAAAAGCTCAAACTTTATGATGTCTATAAACCAAAACATACTCATCCATGGGTGTCAGATGCACATTTATTTTTAATAGGGCACCAGTGGCTGTTCTAGCTAACTTGGTGACCCAGAAATATAATAAAAATGAAATATACTCTTTAGTAGTTCATGTAATTTATTTACCCACTAATGTGTACAACTCAGATGCATAATGTAAAATGTTTATTTCCTTTCTTTCTTTTTTTGTTTTCTCTACTGCACAAACTTTAGATGACGTGGGCAGCATAAAAGTAACTAAAATTGTCCAATCAAAAATAACATTCAGATAACACAAGATTGTTTTCTTCCATCCAAATGCAGCCCAGCAAACCCTAAATTAAATTTGCTTCCTCCCGCATATGCAACCAACCAGAGGTGTGGATGGGAATACTCTACCTAATCTGGAGCATGAAGAGCTTATTACGATAGGACAGGGAGTGAAGTGGGAGAGAGGGAGGGTGGGATCAGGAAATGTCCTCGAGCTGGGATTCGAACTCAGGATGTCGGCGCACTGCCCACTAGGCTATGGGTGCTGACTAAAAAAGACTGTTAATGGAATCAGAATGGTTAAACGAAACATAATTTTATGATATCCATCACTATAATTGTATTATATTGTATTATATTGTATGTTTTTGTGTTTAAGTTACAATTTAAAAAATCAGTTGACTCATAAATCTAAATGCACGTGCAACCTAAATAAGCGTGAAGCTTATTATGGCCTCGTTTTCTCTCTCTTTCTGTTTCTGGTTTTCAATGGCTTGTGTCAGGGGCCCACAGGGATATTGTGGTTTTTCTGCTGAACTCGACAAAAAAGTGTACCTTCCGCAGGCCAGTGTATATGTGAGGTCAGGGGCTTGTGTCTGCTATGAAAGAGAGAAAGAAATTAGAAACAAAAGTAATTGATGGCACATCTGTGGGTTCTGAATATACCATTCGTCCATTCGTCTACCCTTTTGGGAGATGTAGCTCAGACAACCAGCTACCAACCACTACATTCCAATTTTCCCAGAGAGGCCATCGTTTGCTCTTAGAGCACCCATGAGCATATGTCCAAACAAAGCCAGCTGTTGTGCTTTAGTGCAGTTATATTTTTGTACTGACGTGGTACCACTGCTTATCTTCTTTAAATAACGTTTGCTAGGCTTTTAGGATCATTTTTGTGGTCTCAGTGCGGCACTTGGTTTCTGTTTTGGTTGAGAAACGAAATGCTTTCCCCAGGCCTTGATAAAATTTGATTAGCTCCACTTGAGGACAAGTAGTTAATGAAGTTTGAGTTGAATCTAATATGAGCATGACTATTTAGCAGTGTAAAGTCATAACATAAGACGTGAATTGGCATAAAAATTAGCTCAGTGGAAAATTCCTTGTCTTCTTGAAACTTTACTGAATGGTACGAATCAAGGAATACAAACGGTTTTCTTATCTTTACACATCTGGTAAAACTGCACTAGGAGGGCACAGTAAAAATTAACTGGCAATGAGAAAAATGCAAAGCATGTGAGGTGGACTATTGACTGTATGGTACAAGGCATGCATGCACTCCATTCATTTTCATTTTTTTTCTCCTTTTTTCTGGCCTCCCCTCTGTCAGGGGCAAGATGGGTCAGGCATCCCAAGCACATGATGTTTGGAGGGAGGAGGAGGGACTGGCCAAGTGGAGGCTGAAAGGGAAGGTATCCCGCTTTGGGAGATCACAGGATCTGTAAGGTGACTCAAGGACAACAAATCACAGATATTATAGTGGAGGGGAGCTGAGGGAGCATTTATCATCAATCTGAATCTTACTGATTTGTGTGTTGAGTCCACTTGAGTCCATTGGCTGCATTTATTGATTAATGTGGTTGTCTCGTGACTAAAATAAAAAAAAGGTTGGAATTTTAAAGGCCAAGTATACATATGAGAGAGAGAGAGTGAAGAATAAAGGCCCATTCATACCCAGCATGTGTATGTATTACAAATGTTCATGGTGAATAGAAAAATGGCTTTCTATAGAAATGATAAAGGATATTTGTTATTATATGATATTTGAGCTTGAAGTATACACATAAACCTGATCACAAATGTTACAATATGAACAAATATTAAGTCTTCAGATGTATGTGTACTTCATAATAGTGCTCTTATATTTCTCTCATGCACAAAAAAAAAAAAAAATAAAAAAATAAAAATAATAAATTACTCATACTTCATCCTGCACATGGGAAATGAACTTGATACAAACCTGCTTTAATTGAATAATACGGCAACTTTCCCCAGCACTTAATGGAGTTAATCTTAGATAATTACCAACAATTTCTTTTTTATTTTTTTGCAGCTAGCATTCAGTGATTAAATTGGGTTAAATTGGTTTCATTTTTTTTTTTTTTACTTTGGAGTTATTGCTGTAATTTTGTTGTTATAGGACAGTTTTCAAATGAAAGTTTTAGAATAGATTGTTTTTAACCCTGACATTAGAGACCCGTTAAAGGGGTCTTATAATGCTTTTTCATTTTTCAAATTCAGTTAGTCTGTAATGTTGCTGTTTGAGCATACAAAAAAGATGTGTAAAGATCTGCAAGGGGCCCTTGAGCAAGGCATTGAACCCCCAACTGCTCCCCAGGTGCCGCAGCAAAAAATGGCTGCCCACTGCTCTGGGTGTGTGTTCACGGTGTGTGTGTGCACTGCTGAGTGTGTGCACTTTGAGAAGGCAATGAGTGTTATCACTATGTCAGAGACACACTAGCTTCCCCAAGACAGATGAACTTCGCGCTCAAATTGATTTGATTTTGATGCAATATTTACAATGAAGCTTACAACAGGCACATTGTATTGCTTTAAATAAATAGCTATTTACAACATTATTTGCCTGATCTAAAAGTGGCATGCTATTCCTGACCGGGCGCCGAGTGGTGCCAATCAAAACACAGATTGGCCACGCTAACCAATCACAGCACATTTCATATTTCAGAATATGATATTTATTATTTGATACAGGAACCATTCGAGCCCTTCATTCCAGACTGGGGAAAAAGGTGTTGTAATAATGTCAAATGTGTGAAAAATAATGTATTCATCAATCAGCCTAGTATGAGAGCCTGTTCTAGTACTTCCCCAAAACAAAATCTAGACTTTGTAAAAGAGCATAATAGGACCCGTTAAATTAACCTTACGTTAAGGGGACAAAATGTCTGCAAAAACATGGCAATATCCAAAATCCTTGTACTTGTGAAGAGATATTTTAGTCCCCATGAGGAAAATGGCTTATAAATCATGAAGAAGTCATAAACTGGTAGATTAGATAAACTGGTATTACAATCTGCCTTAATTGGTGAATAGACCTTTAATTAGTGTAACAGCATGCTCGTACCAAACTGTTGTTGTCAATTTATGTGCTTCAGGTGAGTATTAGTTGCTTCCTAGCATTCCACATCAATCAGTTACGATGCTCCATTTTTAATTTATTTGTTTTCTTCAGTTAGATACTCATTAAGGCATCTACAGCAAGGCAGGCACAGACAGAATAAGGGACATGTTGAGGGGAGGCAAAAGTTCAGTTGAAAGTAACATAAATTTTTGTTCTTACTACTGGTGGCAAAGCTTGTGTGTGTGTGTGTGTGTGTGTGTGTGTGCGCGCACGTGCTTATGTGGAACACTCTGTACCATGGCAGTCGAGTGGTCAGGAAATGTCATTTTTACCAGTAGTGGCCATTATAACATGCCATCTAAAAATACACCCTCTCCACCATTGCCTTTGCCTGTCTGAGCAGAAACACATCTGCTACTCCTCTGCAACAGCAATAATGTGTGAATCAGTGATACTGTATTTCCTCATCATAACACAGATATTAAATTGCATGCAAAGGACACGGTAAGAACAATTTTCATGTCATTAGACTGAAAGAGCTCTCTCTTTATGTGTGTTGTGTGCTGGAACATTAGACATTTTTTTTTTTTTTACATAACCACATCGCTAACCTTTTAACCACAATCTAAACATACAGTAAGTTCTTGCTCGAAGTCTGCTACTTTTGTGGGTTTTTCTTTAACATATGTGTCAGAGGTTGATTTTTGTAAAACCCAAAAGATTAAAACGTTCTTTACATGAAGGTTACAGTAAAACTTTCCTGATAATGTTTTAATCACTTCATCTTTTATTTTTATTTTTCAAAATTCCTTTTATTAATTACACTTTTTCTGGAAACTCTTTGACTATGAAATTCTATAAAGAAAAATATTAATATAAAATATAGTTATATAAAGTTCTTGCTTTTAACTAAATACTTTAAATGGCATCCCCACCACAAAGTGAATGATGATTTGAGATGTGGTGGAACTGACAGTCATGAAAAAAAGAACGAAAATGAATTATTTTTCACCATATGGTGTATGAGATGCCAACTACATTTAAAAGTCATTGCTTTACTCTCATATCCATTATAGTATACCATACAACAAAACAGCATTTGAGATGGTGGAAATGACACTGAGCTGAAAATGTTCACAACTTACGTAACTCACAGAAAAATAAAAAAAATAAAAAGGTCCACAGGGCCAAAAGTAGCCAGAAGAAGCATCCGCTTATGTGTGTGTGTGCACGTGTTTGTGCATTAAAGTTCCAGTTCTGTCAATGAGTCATTTCTGTCTCTTTCTGCCTCTCTCCCTGTCTCTCTTTTGCTGTGCAGAACGAAACGAGAGAAAAAGACTGAGAAAACCTGCTGCTGTCAAACGTACCTGCTCTCCCGTGAGTGGAGTCTTGCAGTGTGTCACTGTGTGTCTCTCACTTTATGAAGCTATGTTCAAAGAGTGTCACACTGCAGGACATCTGCAAGACAAGTTAAATGGAGAAACAGAGCAGGAGAAAGAACGAGGCTCAAGACAACAAAAACGAGAGAAATGGGAATGAACGTCCAACTGATACAGAAAGCATATACTGTTCACTGCATACTGTGACATGCTTGTTTTTAAAAGAAATAATATGTGAAACAGTATGCATTTTAGTAGATAAGCATTTCAAATTTGACAGTCAAATTTCAAAGGTCTAGTACAGTGCAATGCATTATGGGATATGGTATCATTTTTATATTGTACATTATAGCAAATATATTAAATCATTTAGTTTTTTAAGAATGCTTGAAATCACAAAATATGCTTTCTTTTTGAAGTAGTTTCACAGCATGTTTCTGAACAGACTCCACTAAATGAAGACTCAATTCAGTTACTCCAGTTCAATTAAGATCACATTAAACTATTCAGGTGCACTGCTATCATCTGTTTCTGCCTTTTTGTTTGTGTGTGATGATATACAGAGCTCAAATGTCACAGATGGCAATTAAACTTTTGTACAACATTGTTCCACAGCAACTAGACTTGCTAATTAATAATTAAGGATTTTTGCACATAGCTTGTTTGTTCACACTTTAGATGTCTCAAGTACAATGAGCTATAGCATGAAGGAAAGAATAATTTAATGATCTTGGAATAGATGTGCACAGAAGTTTTGTTACTTTGCATCCTTAAAACGAAGCAAGCCATTTAAATAACTTCAACAACTCACCCTCTTCACCTCTTCAGAACCCTGCCTGTACATGCTGCAACCATCTGGGTCCAAAAAGCAGAATAGCTTGTATTCTGGTGACTTTTTTTTTTTGAGCAAATTAAAAACTAAACTAAATGCAGACCATAGACTATTATGCCATTTAAGTTCATATACTTCCCAGATGCGGTTGGTAAAGAAATAATTAACAACGTTGTGCTTGCAGGGACACCAGCTCACCAATTTAATTAGTCCGCCTGGCTAACATCGTGTTCAAGTAACACAGCCCAAGCGTAATTGGCTTGAGGGTAGCAAACAAACAAGCAAAACACAGCTCTGCATTAGCCATCTGATTCAATTGTTTAATTAGGACATGCATTCCAGCAAACACAAATTTCTCAGAGGAATGACCATAACTCATTGCTCATGCTAATCTTACTACTGCAGTCTTCTCCCCTACTGATCATTTCCTATAAGGCTTTAAGATAGTTTAAACCCAAAATAACGAACAGTAGAATTTCGGTGTAGAAATGGTTTTCACTCTGGTTTCAAATTGCTTGTGAATTTAATAAACAATTACAAAATAAGCGAGAATAAAAGTTAGGCCTTATTTCTTGGCATGGATATTTGGCCGTTGTTATGCAAATCTTCCCACATCGTGAAGTAGACGTGTTGGGCCAGGGCGTGTTAGAACGAGCCATTTTAGGAGGGCGTTCCTGACTCTAAAGGACATCTCTTTGGATTTGAGACTTAGTCTTTGCAACTTTAAAGTTCTTCTTTATGCACCAAAAGCTTGTGAAAGCTACGTGACATTCAGCCAAGTATGGTGACCCATACTCAGAATCGTGCTATGCATTTAACCCGTCCAAAGTGCACACACACAGCAGTGAACATATACACACTGTGAACACAACACCCAGAGCAGTGGGCAGCCATTTATGCTGCCCGAGATTCGAGCCCACAACCCTAGGGTTAGGAGTCAAACTCTGTAACCACTACGGCACGACTCCCCCCTGTAACACTCCAAAGAGAAAGGAAAAATGTAAATCGCAAAAATTCTTCAACCAGGAAGTTTAAGCAAGCATAAATTACTTTGGCATAATATTGTATTGTGTTATGGTACATGTTATGTTTTGCAAATGCATTCTAATACATACATAATAATTCTGATACGCATCCATACATACATACATACAAACAGTTGCAATCAAAATTATTCAACCCCCTTGACCTGCAAGACATTTTGTTGTTGAGAACGACATTTTATGAATTCAGTTCAACAAAGGCATCAGTAAAGTATTAGAGAAAGTTTGTTAATACACTTTTGAGTGATTCTGAGAACGGAACAATGATGAATCATGATAAAATTCAAATTGGCTCTAAGCATTCATGTTCAAAATTATCAAAATTATTATATAACCTCCTTTTTGCAGAATCTTTTATTCTTTAAAATCACCAATAAACGCTGTCTGTAAGTGCTTAGATGCTTTTGTCATCTCTCTAATACAGTCTTGGACCATTCCTCGCCTGAAAGAGCTTCCAGATCACTGATAATCTTTGGTTTTCACGTTGCCACTGCTTTTTTTTAATTCAACCAGATATTTGCAAATGAGAATTAAATTCTGGAGACTGAACAGGTCACTCAAGTACATTCTATGACTGATCCCTGAAGCAAGCAGAAGTAGATTTGGATGTGTACTTTGGGATGACTGTCCTGCAGGAGAATCTCTGATCATCAACTTCAGTCTTTGCAACAAAGGCATCACAATTCTTGTCAAAATGGCTTGATACTTCAAAGAATCCATGATGTCCTTCATACAGACATGATTTATACTTCCTTCTACAGTAAAGAAACCCCATAACAGGACTGATCCACCACCAAGTTTGACAATGGAGATGGTGTCCTTCTGCTTATGAGCTTTGCCTTTTTTTGCAGCAGACATGCCGCTGATCCATGGGTCCAAAAAGTTCCAGTTTGGTCACATCACTCCATAAAACATTCCTCCAGAGCTCCACAGGTCCACACAAATGAATTTTATCAAGTTCAAGTTGGCTTTTTGTTCTTCTTGATCAAGAGTGGTATTTATCAAGATGTCTCAACATGAAGGCCATACTTGTCTAGTGTTCTTCTTACACACTGCATTGAAATGGTTTTCCTCCTTTCATCGGGTCATCTTGCAAGTCTTTGGCTTAACATTGCTAACATTGTTTTTTTTTTTTTTTTTTTGCTCAATTGCTCTGATTAAACGTTTTATGATATTGTGCTTTTTCTTCCACACCCTCAAAGGTTTTCTGGTAAAACACACTTTAAGCTAAGAAACAAGGCTGAGAGCTGTGTCTCTAGGAACTTTCAATGTCTTGGAAATCATCATATAGCCTTAGCCTTTCTAAAGTTATACAATATTTATTCTCTTTTGCTTTTGTGAGATCTCTGTTGACATTTTGCTACTCAACTTCAATACATGCATGGGCCAAACTGTATGTGTAACAGCTCAAGCTAATTCTGTTTTTAATAGAGTTTCTAAAAGCTTAATTGTGTTTTGAGACTGTTTTATTCCCCCACCATGCAAAGTGATTTAAAAACAGCAATGTTGAATAGGGGTTGAATAATTATGACATAACAGTATTATTGAAAAATCTGGACCCACTTTATATTAAGTGGCCTTAACTACTATGTACTTACATTTTAATTAATAATTTAGTACAATGTACTTATTGTGTACATACATGTTTTTACATTGTACTTATATTTAAAAAAAACTACATGTAATTACATCTGTATTTAATTTCTGTAATTACATTTATAATTACACTGTTGACCCATACTTTACACCTTAACCCACCCTTAAACTTACCCATACCTCCAACCCTCTCCCTAACCTTACCCCATCCCACCTCAATAGCAGCAAAAGTGTTTTACAATACAATATGAATGCAATAAGAACATTGTACTTATTTTTTTATGTAACTACATAGTAGTTAAGGCCACCTAATATAAAGTGGGACCAAAAAATCTTATAACTCATATATATTACATTATATATTGACAATATCACTTTTAATATGCCAGTGAACTGTTTTAGATGCAAGTTTTATTATATCCTGGATCTTCAGAAAAGCTTGTATTTTTAAAGTACTGCAGTCTCTAGGGGGTTGAGTAATTTTGATTGCAACTGTACATACATACATATATATATATATATATATATATATATATATATATATATATATATATATATATATATATATATATATATTCATTCCAACATTCCAACATAATCCTGTGTTTCTTTCTTTTGATTGAAATATGACCTAGGTTTCTTGAAAAATGAGATTCATGTCTTTCTAGTAAACATTATTGTTTAATTTTATTCTAACATTATTGATATTCTATATTATGTTACTTTATTTATTTTTTAAATGTAGAATGTACAGAAATACAAAGAAGGAAGTAATAAAACAATTGCTGATTGATTCAGTACATTCAAGCTTGTCAAGAGAAAGTTCAGTGCATTTGACTGTAAATGCGCTCTATCAAATCATTCACTTATACACAGGGCAGTTCAGCTATTTATGTGTTTCTCATTCAACCACCACAGGAAACCAAGCAATGAACATGTGTTATTGCTTTCCTCGTGTCTCTCTTACAACAACACATGCACATCGATCGCCTCTCCATACCTTTGTCTCCTCTCCTTTCTCAAGAGATCAAAACACAAGTAGCTTAACATACAAGTATTTTTAACCAATTAATATACTGTAAGACAGCGATAAACTTTGCCGCTAATATCACAAGATTTAGTCTGTCTCTTTTAATTTAACTTTTGTTGGACAAAACCAACTGTTAGGATAAAAGCAAAGTTAAACAATGAATTGCTTTGTGCTCTGTTTTTCTCTTTTGATTAATGAATTCAACCATATGAAACACAGCTTTTGCTCAAATGGTCTTGGAAAGATGAGAAAAACTGCTTCCAGCATGAACGAGAGAGCCAGAGAGAGAGAGAAAGATAGATGGAAAGATGGAATATTAATACCACTAGCATAGATAATGTGTCTAATTACCATGGCAGAGACTGCAGCCAAGTATTATATTAGAAACGGTACTAAATTCAGAGACTGTACACACACACACACACACGACTGTGCACATTCATGCTCAGAAAGCACTGCCAAGGGGCCGATAGCATCTAACTAAGGGCATGTGATGCTTCAAGCACATCTGTACACAGTTACAGCACATTTCCACACTAGTGCATTTAAGAACTGTCAGTCAATTATATGTGTGCACATAAAAAAAAAAAAAAAAACTTGTGCAAAGTCAGCTTAAATTTTCCCCAAGTTTGGCTCCAAAACATTCTTTTTTTTTAACAAGGAAACTAGATTTAGTTTCACCTCACAGTTATGTTTTGTCTAGAAGTACTGAGCAGTAAGAGTGTGGATTATTCCTCTTCAAAAACCCATTCTACATTTACTGTCATCGTGTTGACTCTCTATGCACCATCTTCACAAAAAGAGAGAAATAATGAGGAATGTTTGTGAGAGGAAAAACAGATTCGAACTTGGAGAGTTTAAACCCCTAGTTTGCCTCCAGAAAACTTAGAAGTTATGTAGCGTTTCTTCATGCTTACAAGAGAAAAGCTCGCATGAGCTCCCACAAAGTTTCCTCGCAGAGGTAGCTTTTTGAGCTCAAGCTAAAATATAGATATTAAAAACTCCTCTGCACTGAAATATTCAAATGCCTTTAGCTAGCCAAAAGAACATCCTGATAATATGTTTGATATTTTTCCATGTTTAAGAGGCAGGATCTGAATAATTGATAGCTGCTTTTTAATGACCTGAAGATAATGTAGGACTGGAGTGAAAAGAGGCTGAATGTAGGCGGTAGAGAAATGTGGTGAGGAAAGGTGGTCAGAAAAACCGAGGGGGATTTAGGCCCATGCATCAAAATCTCTTTGTAGATGGAAGACGACCCCCAGAGCACCATGTATCATCTCTACATCTCAGAACTCGATGAAACCCAAAAGTAGAACCGTGTGGATTGCTCAAAGTTACACAGACGCTTTCATGTAGACCGCTGTATCAAAGTGCTACAAAAAGACTTTGTTAGAATGTTTGATCTGTTTGATGGCAAGGATCAACACTGTATAGAGTTGTCAAACCATGTGCACCTTGAATTTTATGAGGGTTGGAAGCATTCTCTGAACAACTAGCATTGGTACAATTTCTAAATTGTGACCATTTCATGGTAAATTTATGGATTAAAATGATATGCATTTGTCCAAAGTTGCTATTAGCCATTTAGCCAAAATGTATCATATTAACCAAAATGTGGTGTGCCAAAGAAACAAAACAAAACAAAAAACCTGCTCCATACAGGTCCCTTAATACCTAATGCTGTCAAACCAGAAACATCAGAGGCTGAAATGTAGATACTCCTATCAGATTTAAGTACCTTGAACTCAGTGTTGGGGAAGCTACTCTGAAATTGAAGCTTGACAAGATACAGTACAAGCTAATCATAAGTTAAAGTAGTTAAACTACAGTCAAGCTACTCTTCTGAAAAAGTAGCTAGCTATACAAGTTACTACCAAAACGTAGCTACAGTAACTACCTTGAAACTACTTTTTTTCTACAACAATGTATATTACAAATAACTGAATAAGTGTCCATGAGTAATGTTTTAAGTAAAATATTTCCTATTTAAAACAACAATGCTATACAATTATGATGTCAAAGACAATTGTTTTAGTAACTTAAATTAAGCATTTTCTCAAAAAAATTTTGTGACAGATTAATTTGAAATTAATTAATTAAAACGAAATTAAATTCTGAACAACTGCTCATGTGGCTCTGACAGAGAAAGCACTAACAGGTGTGATTTGGTGGAAAATAATCTTATTGTGATTTTTCTGGTTAACTTTTGAAGTAAAATGCAAAAAGAAATTCATAATATATATATATATATATATTATATATATATATATATATATATATATATAATTAGATTTATTATGATAATTAGCCTTCGCACAGAAACTCCAAATCATCAGAGAAGTACTAAAACACATGACTGAGGGTGCTTTCAAACCTGCCTCATTTATTTCGGTTGAATCATACCAGAGTTCGTTTCCCCCTTTGGTGCGGTTCGATTGGGCTGGTGAGACAGCAGCAATCACACTCAGGTGTGGACCAAACAAGCGTACCGAAACCTGCTTGAAGAGGTGGTCTCGGTACGCTTTCAAACAAACTCTGGAGCGGTTCGTTTGTGGTGAGAATGTGATTCGACAACGAACAGACCCAACTGCAAAAAGTACTGATCATTTTTGGACTAAACCGGCTGCCGTAGTCAGCTGTGTTGTGCATTATGGGAAGAGGAAGTGTTTATTGACAGTTTGCCCTTTAGCATGGCAGCTCGTGGACAAACTTGGAGTAGTGAGGAGGTGCAGAGCCTCATAGAAATTTGGTCAGATGACCATAAGCATGCCACAGTTAAGAAGAATTAATGCACGCCTCCGTTTGAAGTTACGAGCGATTTCCGCTCGCCGTTTGCAGTGAATTAGAACACTGTTTTCAAGCCGCATCCGCGCTTCATTATAGAATTTTTTATTTTATTTTATTTTTTTTTGTATATTGTGGTATATACAAACAATGTAATAGATTATGGCCAGGGACAAAACCAGCCCGCGAAGTGGTGTTGTCGTGTAGTTGTGTTGTCTCCGTGTTGTTTGCTGGCTTTTCCTCTTATGTTGGAATTTTCCCACACATAAATTCTGACCAATCGAAAAGCAGTTTAGGAAATCAACATGGCCAATCAGTGATTTAGATGTTGTCATGTGACTGCATTTTGGTTTGTTTCAACTGGTACAGACCAAAGCAATCAGTGTGGTGTGAAAAGGAACCAAACAAGCTGAAAAATGCTACAATGTATAATTGTTTGCCCTTGGTTCGGACCACATGAATTGAACTAGAGATGTGAAAGCACCCTGAAAGTTGCATTTGGTGGTCAGTTTGTGTGTATGTTTCTGACTTTTAACTTTTTTGCACGTTTGATGTTATTTCTAGTTATAAATCAGTATTATAATAATTAAATACTTCCTTAATTATCACCAAAAATTTTGTTGTAGATCATTAAACCATTACACTGCCTCAGAATAATGTCTGAAATCATTTTCGTGGGGTGCCTTCGCGCCAAAACGCTGCATGCAAAATAAGGCAGCGAGGCAGCAAGTATGCTGTTTAGGCTTTTGGAACCATTTCCTTACTACAGAAAGATGAGAGGGTCTGTATTACTTATTATTGAAGAAAGCCTAACGTTCAACTTGGATTTATGTTGGAGTTGTGTGACAATAAATCGCCATTTACAGATACCATAGGAATGAATGGGAAGATGCCGTAAGCTAAATCCCTCCTGTCGCAAAAATTAAAAGAGTGATTTCTCTTATAAATGGCATTTTTTTAAATGTAAACTCTAAAAATGGTTAAATCCAAATGTATTGTTTAGTGTAAAACGTTGAAGATTAGCAGTTAGGCTGTCAATTCATTAAATCATAAGTTGTTCCCCTATAAAAAGCTGTTTATTCAACGTAATTTAGTCCCTCCTTCAAAAAAACTGCCTCTTGTCTCCTTTCCATTAGCATTAGCCGCTACGTTTTAGGAAATCCCTAATATGGGCAAATCACGTTAGGCATCACTATTGCTGTAGCTGATCTTCTTCACAAAACATCATGTAGCTGTTTTTGGACTACACCACTTCTTGCTGGAAAAAGTAGTTAGCTACAGGAAAAGCTACATTGTTTTACAAATAGCTGAGCTACTGGTAAGTTATGTTATGTTAGTGGCATCGCTTCCTGTAGCTAGTTACTTCCCAACACTGAGTACTGATTTTAACTAATCTTATTTGTTTAATCAAACCAGTTTGTGATTGCCTAGAAATTACTTTGAATGTTAAAATATGTGCTTGTTTGTGGGCAGGTTATGTGTATAAAGTAGGATTTTGGAGACACTTGATTTATCCTTGTACTGCTGTGCATTTTCTCCCCACAGGTGACCTTCACAATGTTGAATTATTGAGAGATTCTTTTTTTCTCAGTTCATCTGCCAAACCACTGTGGTTTACAGTGTTTTCCAGGCCATTGAGAAAGCCTTCCATTGTGTAAATCATGCAATTGAAGCAACCAAGCTTTTTTTTTTTTTGCAAGTTAATAATTAAACACTACAAGTTACAGCTGTATGACCTAGAGATTAGTAATCGTGGGAGGGGTGATGTTTACTGAAAACTCAAAAATGAAATGCATGGGTAATGACCAGGCCCAAAGAGAAATGGAAATCTGTGGAAATATATGAAATGTTACATTCAGTGTGAATTAATCAAAATATCCAATACAAAAACATGCACGTGAAGGATGAGTGTTTGTTACAAATCTGTGGAGCTTTCACGGTTGTTTCTGTGTCAGGCTGATAATAACCAGTTTAACTTGTGTAGACTGAAAGAATATGAGAATTGCAATATTAAAAGCAAAGGCATGCTGACACCATGAGATAGAGATAAAATAGGAAATACATGCTTCAGTGCTTTAATGGTCTAAATCAGGAAAGTAAGGAGAAGGTCATTGGGCTAATTCACTTTGTTTCCACATCCCAGCTGGTGATCTCTACAAACGACTTGAGTGCAAGAGCTTCCAGAAAAACAGAGGAAGAGAGGGTTAGATGAATGACAGGACATTTTGTCGGTCACTTGCCTTCTATTTGTTTGGTGTCAGAGTGAAAGATTTTTCATAACTTGTTCCATTAGAATTTTTTTTTTTTTTAATAATTGATTGATGGTAATTTTCGTTTATGGTTCTATCACATACGTTCTTCCAGTTATGCTGACGTAATTGTGAATGTTTCCTGCACTACTCAATCAGTGGCAATGCAATGCTACTGCTGAATTTAGAGTGTGAAACAGAACACTATGGGCTGAATACATGATGTTTCTGAATCTGTACTTTTTAGTGAATATAGCTCAACCAGGCAAGCCAACTCCAGAAAAAGTGATTCTTATGATCCTGTTCTCTATAGTTAGTCAAAAACGTACAGTGCAATCATATAGCAGACCACTGAAAGAATGGTTCCCATGATGCGGTTCTTTGTAGTAAATCAAAAATGTACAGCGCAACAAGACTGGTCAATTCCTGAAAGAATAACACTTATGATCCTTATGAAGTCAAAAGCATATAGCTCAACCAATCTTGTCTCCCAAAGAAATGACTCTTATGAGCTTATTATTATTATTATTATATTAAAAGATCATACTAAACATCATACTAAAAGAGATGTTATTAGAAGTGTTAAGGCACCAAAATCATTAAAAGGGTCTGTTAAATTAAGAGAACAGTTAAATTATGATTCCCTTTTTAGTACTGAGTTGGATTTTGTAGAGAGAGAATAAGCGGTAGTTGAGCTGGAGGATACAGAAGATGAGAGGTATTGTCCAACAGTGATTAGATTAGCTGTGAGTGTGAGAGTGAGGGCTGAATGTGAAGGAGAGGAGAGCCGGTCAGCGCTGCCGGATCAGGGGAAAGAAAAATAATTGAAAGCAGCTGTTAGACTGTGATTCTAATGCCTAGACTGGACAGAGTCAGCATGGCCAGCCACCCAAGAGAGAAAGAGAGACAGACAAAGAGACAGGTAGAGAGATAAACAAGACAGTCAGTCATACAGATCCAGGGGCAAGATTGTTAACAGACTCTGACATGGGCTGTACAGAGACTTGCATGCCAAGAGGAATTTTCTGTTCATCTTCAAATATGTCAAAAAAATACATTTGGAGGGGAAATATAGAATTGCAGAAAGAATGCAGGCGAGGGATATAAAGAGGAAAGAGTGTGGAAAGGAGGGGAGAGAGAAAAGGAGAAAATGAAAGAGATAAACCACAGAAGCCAGTTCATGAATGTACATCTGCTCTTGTCATGTTTATCCCTAGAAGCAATGTCAGAGACTGACAAGCTTTTGAGAACCCTTTGTCTGTAAAAGCTTCAGTCTGTCAGCTGTGTACACGCAGAAAAGCAAATATAGGGGCAAATTCATTAAACAGTTGTGCCACTTTTGAGTGTGGAATTTCAAGCACAAAAACCAGCACCTTGTTTTCTGACCTTAACATTCCAGGTGCTAAATGCACAGCGAACATTTAAATTTGTAATATTTAAAATTATAAAATAATTTTGAAAGTTATTATAGTGATTGTCAGTGCTAGTTGCTTGGTGTAATTAATGTTTTAACTGAGTTTGTGCATTGGTGGTGTTTTTTTTTTTTTTTTTTTTTTTTTTTTCTTGTTGTTGTTGTAACGATTCATTCTGTTGGTCATTGTTTTGCAAGTACTATCGACAAGAGGAGTGAGTCTTGTAAAAGTATTGATTCATTTAGGAATGAATCAAGTGACTGTCTTAATTGTCTAGGTAGGTTTTAAATAAGTAGCTTAATTATCAACTGTTAAAAAAGTGTGGTCTATGTAGTATGAACGTGCGTAGTATAAATTAAATAACTGTTTGTGGTAGGGAAGTATGAGATTTCGGATATAGCCTCTGTCTTTCAGTTAGTCATCATTTGTTTAAAAAATAAAAATAAAATACTGATTAAATTAGGAATCTATTTTTATGAGCCACTGTCTTTTTGAGTAGGCAGCAGATTCAATAAAAAAACACTCACTGTGTCCAAATACACCAACTTCACTATCCCATGAGGCCACAGAATAGAAGCAGTGGATAGCAATAAAGTGATGCAACTGAAATTAGTAGGAGGTCACCTGAAATTGACAGCATGGTGGACGCAGTACATCCAAATGTATTTTATACTACACAGATTCATATTAAATAGAACATTAAACATACTAAATAGAATTAATTTATTTATTATTATTGAACTGTTTTACAAAAGAAAAATGATGTGCTACACAACGACACAAGGATCTTACCAAGGTCAAAGACACTAGAGCCAAAGCTAGCCTCTAAGCCAGAGCAGGTGGTTTAGTAAAAGGAAAAAGGAAAAGAAAAACAGAAGGAAAAAATAAAAAAACGGCCTATCCGAGCTTTCGGAAAAGCATGACTTAAAAGAAAAAACACATTCTCTTTTAACCTCTGGCTTTCCTTCATCGCCCCACCTCTTGCTTTCCATGTTTCCATCTTTCTTTGGAGGCACACCAAGGCTGTGCGTTTGTGTGTGTGTATATGTGGTTAGCCGAGAGTGTGTGTGGTTTCAAAGCAACAGAATGTGATGAGGCAGCTCTTTGTTTGAAGTGGGGATGGAGATGAAGGAGTGTGTGTGCGCGCGTGTTTGGGGGTGCAGGGAGCTCTGTGTTGAATAAGAACGACTTGAAGATCCTTCAACTGGCCTCTGGACTAAATCCAAACCGGCTGTCCAAAGAGCTGAGAGACAGAACACAGCCAAAGAAAGTTTGAGGCGGTACAGTCATTTGCACATATCTGCAAAAAGGGTGTAAAAAAGACTCCAGCAAAACAAGGCTAAAAGTATGAGAGCTTAACAAACACCAGCTATGCATGAGTGTAGTATGAGTTTGAGCTCGGAGCTGTGAGTGCTGGCAGCTGTCTGATCAGAGAGGAGGGGGGAACTTTGGTGAGTCGGTCTGAAGGTCAGTTAAACACAAGGGAGAGAAGAAATAATGGCTTGGCATGAGGAAACTGTAGAACGACTTGCTGCAACAGCAGAAGAGAGAGGACCATTTGGAAACAAAGCACGATCATGTTGCTGCATCTTTAACAAACACCCTCACTAGTAGTTTGTGTGCTTGGATGCACCACACAGTGTGAGTGCTTTAGGGTGAGAGAGAGAGAGAGAGAGAGAAAAGAGAGGGCTTTTAAAGCAATGTGTCATCCAAAAATGAGAATTCTGTCGTTGTTTGCTCCCCTTCATGTTGTTTCAAACCCATAAGACTTTCTTTATTCATGGCACACAATTTTTTTTCCTTAAAAAACCTGTACTAGGTTTTTTCTTCCATGCAGTTACAAAGAGTTAAGGCTAATGCTTTCAAAGAAGAAGAAGAAAGAAAAAATGTGAAGAAATTAAAATTAAACATACATTTTTATTTGAAAAAAAAAAAAAAAACTAATGAACTAATCCTATTCAAATGCCCTAACTAGTAGTTTTTTGTTTTTTTGTACTAGGCTGCATGGTGTGCACACTTGTGAGTGTTTGAGTCAGAGCGAGGGAGAGAGCTGTTAACAGCCAGAGATCTGCAGGCTATCAACACGTCTGCATAGCCTCTGGGGAGTCCCTCTGAAAATGTAGTGCTTTGGGAAATTCACTCACACAATTTATTTGGGCTCAATAAAGCTGGTGAGGAATTTGCCCAGTGTACATCACACGCTCACTTCCATCTCTTCCATGGCAAAGCTGAGGAAATGAAAGCGTCAAATAAATATCCATAAAATTTGAACACAAGCCCTTTTGGTGATTTGTGAATCTGGTGAATCTGCGATGCCTAAAAGACTGAGAGGAAAAGACAGAAAAACATTAGGAGGTGGCAGGGGGATGGGGTATCCTGGATATTTATACACCACTAACTCACGCTAGAGGAATCACATTAGCTATGGCTGCCATGTTTTTATTGGATCTCCAGCCGGGCCATTCTAACCAGTGAGGGCCCCCGCTCCCCATCTTGGTCTCTATCTCTCCCTCTCTCCTTCTCTATTTCTTACAACCCTAAGCTCAGGCACTCGGTTAATGATGTGTCATTTCCTGTCATTGCTTGTGCTGTGAGTTAGAGTCTTGTTAAAGTCAGATATATGTGCATTTTAGCTGAACATATGTGCCTCCAAAAAAAAAAAAAACTGTGAAGGTTATCATGAAGTTTTATGACATTGTGGAAAGTTTCAGTGGAAATTTAAAGGGATACTCCACCCCAAAATGAACATTTTGTCATTAATCACCCCCATGTTGTTGCAAACCTATAAAAGCTTTGTTCATCTTCGGAACACAATTTATAATATTTTGGATGATAACCAGTAGGCTTGTGTCTGTCCCACAGACTGATAAGTAAAATGAACTGTAAAGGTCCAGAAAAGTAGGAAAAGCATCATCAAAATAGTCCATCTGCTATCAGTGGTCAAATGTAACGTTATGAAGCAACGAGAATACATTTTGTATGAGAAGAAAACAAAAATAACAATTTTATTCAACAATTCGTCTTCTCCGTCTCTTCCCATATCACCATAGCACCACTTCGGAGAATATGAGCTAACGCAGGCTGCGTATGCTCTTCCGTGTCAGCCGTGCCACAAGGATACATTTTCTACTTTTATTCACGCATTGATTTGAAAAAAAAAAAAAAAAAAACAGCACATCACTTTGAGTTTGCATATATTAGCGGTGAGGATTTTGAGTCTTTCTGCAGGTTACATTGTTATGCCAGTAGTTGCCGACAAGTGATTTTTATGAGTGAGAATAAATGATTAATTTCCTTAAACAGTTCACACTAATTTATTTGTAAAAATAAAACAGTACAACAGCAATAGCACATCCTGAATCCATGGCTGGAATACTCTACACGACTTTTAAAAGAGATTTTAAAACATAAGGTATCATATAGTTGCTGACTTTGTAAATGGTTACAGAGAAACACATCATAAACTAAATGAATGAGGATCGCAGACTTCCAGACTTTTAATAAATTCTGAACACAAATGACTCAAAAACATGTGGTTCATTGCTATGAGCAACACAACCAATGAGTGTTTAAAAATTATCTAGCATGTTTGATATCCTCACTCTTGATTGAATCATAGTCTAGAGCAGTGGTTTTCAACCTGTGGTCCGTGGTGGTATTGCAGGTGGGCCATGGGACTGTCTACCCGCTTCTGAGCTCTGCCTGGATGTGGATTTTGTGTTTGCGTGCCAGCCAGAGCTATTTTCTGTTCATTTCCAGTCCATTCTAGGGCCGTGTGATTAATCAAAATTGTCACAAACTCACGATTTGAGCGTGAACGATGTCTAAATCGCTTTATAGCACGATTTTCCGTGGCCCTGACCTCACGGAAACATGAGCATACAGAGGGTTGTGAGGGCACAGGACACAGTTTAAGTGAGAGGAGACACACTTTAAGTGCTCGGTTTTGTGACAGAGCAAAGGAAATCTGCGTGCGAACAGAGAGATTTAAACTCGTGCATTATTTTAATGTGCTTTCGAGTACCATTAATGCACTCTCGCTGCTGACCGCTTACACATACTGTATACGCACTAAAGACGGAGTACATGTGAACCTGTACTGTATAATGTATAACAAATCTATGTCAACACCTGAGGCACTGCTACAATTAATGAGCTCTATGAACAATGCATGGCAAAAAAGAAAAAAAGTCCCTGGACACAGGATTTATTTATTTATATATTTGTGCCGTTAAGTCTATACATTTTGTCACACCTTTGATTATTTTGACTTATGTCTGTTCTAGAGACGTTACACATTTTTGATAAAGCTCTAATTGGTTTTCTTTTGGAAATATGCTTCAAATTAATCCTGAATGCATTTATGACTGTAAAACATTTCAGCGTGTGTCACAATCGCAAAATTTATCAAAGAAATTGCGATAGTTTTTTTTTTTTTTTTGTCCATATCGCACAGCCCTAGTTCATTCAATAAATACAGTTAACAATCTAGCTTCTGAGTACTAAGTTATTAACCCAACAAAAGCGGGGTCAGATAATTTTTTTTGCAGTGGGCCGCGCAAACATATGTGTTTGGTTGTGTGGGCCGCGAGTTGAAAAAGGTTGGGAACCACTGGTCTAGAGTTAATAATAATAATAATAATAATAATAATAATAATAATAATAATAATAATATGTCATACATTATGCAATTTTCTGTAAAACCTCTCACTTCAATTAGCCAAAATCTGCAGACTGACTCTGTCTGAACTCCCTTTGACTAAACAAAACCTGGACAACAGTAATGTAGTGTATTCCAGCCTTAATCATTTCCACACAGAGGATGGTATTTGGTGTTTCTTTAATTATTTACACACTTTTTCAGTAAAATTATTGTCTAGAAGCAGTTTTCACACAGCAGTTTTGCTGGTGTGATATTGCTTTAATAAACACGGATGACTCTTTTTGTCCCATATGGCTTGCCCTCCAGTGTTGGAAGACACAGAAACAGACAGCTGGTTGGGCTGGTTGAGGATGAACAAGTGTATGTCTGTATGTGTGTGTGCCCCCTTAGCCCTTTTAACAAGTTTTTCTCCCTAATTATCCGCCTGTTGGATTACTGTAAAGGAAGCAATGCCTCGGGAAAGGGTCACACTTCTCTCTATATATCTCTCCTTCTCCATCCGATTCTTTCTTGCCTACTTATTTTGCTCACTTTCTTTTTTTATCTCCCCATTGTTAATGAACCACAATAACATTATAGACACCATGCATCTAGACCCCCAGTTTGAATGCAACAGCACTGCCTCATGCATATGTATGATCTGAATAATTATGTATATCTTAATCCAAGAAGTGTGTGGGCTGATTAAACATGCCTAGAGTCTTTGAACATAGGCAGTTCCTCAACAGAGCAAAATAAACAAACAGAATTTTATCATGCATTCCGAAAAAAAAAAGAAAGGCGAGAAGGCGAGAGAAGCAAAATGAGTGAGTGAGAATTTGATTGTCACTTATTTAAATGCATGATTGAGGGCTGTGAGAACAATAAAATATAATAAAAAAAAAGTCACCAGCTCTTTTTAGGGTTTTAAACTGTTTCTAGAGGAATTCTGCCTAACCACAGACTAATGTCCCATCATCCTTTTCACCCATGCCGTGCTTTCTGATTGGTCAGACATTGCACACTAAGGGACAAGAAAAAAAAAAAAAAGAAGATGCTTTCTTGTAATTGCATCAGCGTTCCTTACATTAAGGAAATTAAGAAATCGAACAAAAGCTCCAGGCAAGCAGAGAATGCTGGAATCACCAGCTCCCACGAGATAAACTTCAGGAGTTTTTTGGCCTTATTTCTTAGGAATACAGCACAAAACTAGCAAATGGCTGTGCTAAGGAACATTACATAGCTCAGAGGCTGCCCTATCATGGCTCAAGAGTCATAATGGAGTTCCCAGTTATGATTGACTCAAGAATCGACTTTGTCTCGTATGTTCCTCCTACAGTTTCTTTGGAGAAATAAAATTGAGGCATGCAGTCAGAATACAGAGCAAAAAATTTGTATGTTGTAATTCAGATGATTTGGTCTTGTGAGAATTTAAACAGAAACATGTTGAATCCCTTTTGAAATCTTTGATGACCTTGGCATTTTAGGTAATATAGGCTCAGTCTGTGATATCGCTTTTAAAACTATATAGGAGATTCCTGTTATTGTTCTCTCTTTTTTTTTATTATTCTCTAGAATGCATTGCTGTCTATGAGGAACATTTGAGATCTCATTTGAGTTTTTCCATTGCGATTAAGTTTTTTCTGATGTCTGTCAATGACATTAAAACGTGATCTGTCGCTTTGATTGTTTAAAGCCATTTTTGCCTTTTCAAGTTACAGTAATTGTTTGAAATCCAAGTCAATTCTGTTTACCTGTACTCCTCTCAAAGATATTAAGACTTGTTTTGGAGAATGTAGATACACATAATTGTGAAATCTCTTGCTCGGTTTCCAAGTTGTAAAGTGCAAACTTTGACAACAAACTTATAAGCAATACATTCATAAAAGTTTAGGTTGTAAACAAGTCTCGGGTCAATTTATTTTGTTTTAAGTATGCTTACATTAAGTGAAAAACAAGATGGTGTTGATTAAGAGAAGTGATAATATAGTGCATTTTTAGCTCATTAACTGTGTGCTGTGGCTTTTCTGTGAACTTTGCTTTGCATCTCACACAAAAAATCAGAGTGAAAATGACCTTTGAACTGTGAAGAGCTCATCATATGGCTGTTATGTTGACCCACACCTTTCTTAGCCAGATGTGTCATTAAATGGCAAATATAATATTTGTTATGCCCAGCTCACATTTAGCTCTCTAGAGTTATTCATTACAAACTGACAACTGTGAAATGTGATTTAAATGTATTGCTTTTGCATTTAAGGCTTTTAGCAGATGATCTTATCCAGATTTATCCAAAAAAGTGCTTTAACACAAGATGGATCTGTCAAGCGTTTCCAAGTTAAGTTTATTCCATATCTCCAGCAAATGTTTGTTCATATGAAGTTTATATAATAAAATTAATGGCTTTTTTATTTGGTTTCGGGACTGAGATTGAGGAAAACTTGTGTTACCCCCGCAGTGTGTGTAAGATTAAATTGTGTTATGCTTGGCTTACGGAGCAGGTAGATGTGTTTTCTGAGGTGAGCTCACAGTGCACGTGTGGGTTTGGGGTTTTGGGGTCAGTCTGGAGCAGAATTTGTTGTACTTGGCCGGCCAAGTTCTTAAATCCAGCTTAGGTATGAGTGTTTGTGACCCAGTGTACAGTGCATGTGAGGTAAGCGCGGTATGAAGCGATCAGTGTGTGTGGGTCAGTTGTGGTCTCTGTTGACTTTGGCTGGATCAGTGAAGTTGGAAACCTGCCTAGCATGACATACTAATCAATCTTTCTGAGTTATGGACCTCAAGAATTTTATATTTGCTTTCATTTTATTTTCTGCTATGCTATTATTAGGTTTATTTACACTACATGTCACTCCCCATACAGCTCTGAGTATTGATGCCATTGACATTGCTGTTGTTTTAGTGTGTGTTGATTATGCATATAGTCAGGCAAATTTGTAAATCACTCTTGTGAGTGTTATTATGCTTTAGGGAAGGCTCTCTCTGATTTAAAGCGCTCTTCCTCTGCACGGACATGGCAAATATATTAGGAATCGACAATGACTGGCCGCTGTCCTTGTGGAATGTCGTGTGAAATTACAAGCAACTGTTGAAAGACTTTCCCTGAAGGGTTTATAAAGTTTTTGACGTCTTATAAATCTGCCATATAGAGCGTATAAACATTTAGACATACCATCAAGTTGTTTAGCGGGCATGTGTATATCTGTGTGCTTATATATGCATACTGCCATTCGAGAGTTGGTTTTGATTAAATTAATACTTTTATTCAGCAACAATGAATTAAATATATCAAATGTGACAGTAAAGGCTTTTTAAATTGAAAGTTTTCTACAAAAATAATATGCTGTTTTTAGCATTGATAATAATAAGTGTTTTGAGCACCAAATCAGCATATTGAAAAGATTTCTAAAACATTGTGTGATTCTGGAGTAATGGCTGTGGAACATTAAACTTTGACATTACAGCAATATATTACATTTTAGAATATATTTTTATCTAATGAATGCAGCCTTGGTGAGCATTAGAGACTTTTTACAAAAAAAAAAAAAAAAAAAAAGTTACAATTAAGAAATTATCAATTAATAAACTAACAAATAAATGAGCCAAATAATTATTATATTATATTATATTATATTATATTATATTATATTATATTATATTATATTATATTATATTATATTATATTATATTACGGTTAATGCTGCAATTTGTTTGAGATTTATGGATTACATAGCTTGCTGGAATACTTGAATTTGTTTATCATTATATATATATATAGGATGTCCTCATAATGCTTTAACTAATTTTACACAACTGTGTCCTCATAAACCATGCTTAAAAAATGCACACACAAGAGTTTACATAAAATATTGTGATAATGTTACATGTAAAAAGAAATGTATGCTCAAATTTGACACATATTTGCATTGCAAAGGCTTTGTGTATTGTCTCCTAAAAAGAAAAAAAAATCCAAACTACATAATGAACTCACAGAAAGGCGAGCACAGAGTTTCATCTTAATGACAGCGTGTAGAGGTTAGTCATTTCCTTGAAGGAGGGAAGGACAGACGGGCCTCATTGAAATGCTAATTTATGCATAGGGCTAAAGGGTTGATTGGACTGTGTAACATTTACTTGCAGTAAGGAGCCTCCGAGTCTAGGGTCAGACACGGCGTGGTGTGGCCCGACTGAGGCCTGCCCTACATTTCCGTTCCCGCTTTTGTTTTGTCCCTTGTAGCGTAAGCTTCGGTTTGAACTTGGCGTCTTCGTCGCCCCATATCTGCATTAAGATACAGTAGCTCATTAGAATACAGACACAAAAAACAAGACAATGAACTGAACCAAGATGCTGCATTTCCCTCCTGGCCACACAATACTTATCTCGACTGGAAGAAGGAGGGGTTATCATATGTTGGATGTATTAGCATGTCAGAAGGATGAGAAAGGACAGAAAACCAAACAACACCAGAGGCCAGATATTTGTTTCTTTCTTGATAAATTAAAGTTGATATCCTAAGTTCATTCGCTACTGGATGTGGTGCGGCTGAAGATGATAATAATGGTGCTGGTGTCAGGGATATAAGAATGGTGATTAGCAAGCAACTCCAGGCAAATATTTCATTTCTTTTCTCATAAGTATATACATCTGCGCCAACCCACACCCCACACTGGCACACACACACACACACACACAAGTACAGCCTTCAGCGGGCTCGTTCTTCAGAGAACTGCTGCCTAACAGCCACACAAGTGGAGAAAAACAAGGGTTGAAATGAAAGGAGAGAAAAAATGAAAAGATGAAATGACATGCTGTTCTTTGCTCTTCTAGCATTGCTGAGAGCAGCTTTGCCACCCTCTCTTCTGTTTCTTGACAACTTTGTCACACTCAGCCTTGCAGGCCTGACACTCTCACACAAACAAACACATACAAATATGTTCGAACGCTCGAGTGCCTGCGTTCATGAATTCACACCGAGAACAGAGTACTATAAATGACCATGCAATGTCCACCCTCTTTTCATGACATGAGTGTAATGCTTTTGGGCAAGCACTTGACTGAAACTGTTTTTGTTTTACAGCAGAACAGTGAGGAGATCCTTTAAACCTCATGATATGGCTGTTATGTTGACCGGCGCTACATTCCACCCATTCAGATACTTTTCCTAGCCAGATGTGCCATTACGTGCCATAAATTTGCTTGCATGCCCGGTTCATATTTAATGTTGCCTAGAGTTATTCATTACGAACTGACAGCTGTGAAATGTGGTTTAAATTTATTACATTTACATTTTAGGATTTTGGCAAGCTCTCTTATGCTGAGCGACTTTCCAAAAGTGCTTTGAGACAATTTGCTGAGAGCTTCCAGAATGCTGCACATGTTTTTGTGTGATGTGCTGAACATCGTCGTTCCAAATTCAGATGATTTGAATATGTCGCCAAGATGAGATGGACAACATAGATTAGGTTTTGATGCATTTGCGAGATCTATTTCTACTAAACCTGAATTTATTTGACGTAATTTAGGGGGAAAAATTTATTAAAAATAGTAAATTACGGTATATTTATCTGAAAGTTTAAAAATGCAAACAGGTTTTCTATAAGGGGTAGGTTTAGGGTTAGGGGATAGAAAATAAAGTTTGGTCATTATAAAAGTAATAGAAGTACATTTGCTTAATTTGTACTTGAGTCATGGTTTAATTTTTAAAGTCATTACTTTTGAGCCCCTGTACAGCTTTTCATCATATTAAGTTTAGTCTGTATCTGTTGACTCACTGTTGCTGTTGTAAACTTCTCTGGTTCTTCTTCAAGTCTTGTGTTTAAGTGTGTGTGTTTGTGTGAAGGAGGGGTTCAGCCCACTCCAAGCTTCTTTTGTCTCTGTGTCTCTCTCCAGCAGAAATGTCAAAGCGCAACAAAAGGCAGATTGTCCCTGTTGCCGTTCGCCTGGACAGTGCAGAAGACAAAAGCCTGAGCTGCTCTTGAGTCAAAACTTTCACAAAGACAAAGCAAGGCTTAATTACGCACAAATGTGCCCACATGGTGTGTGTGTGTGTGTGTGTGTGTGTGTGTGTGTTTGTCCAAGTTTCCCATTTTGAGCTCTCAAAAAAAAAAAGAGAGAAAACGGGAGGAAAGACGAACAAAAACAAATCAGGTTCCAGTGCATAAACCGTCTGTTGGCAGATTGAAGTTACAGCTAAACAATGAGCTTGTAAAGCGGCTTTGTTAGTGTGATATCTGCAACACAATAATGGAAGCTTGTTTTTAACTACTGGCCTAAAAGAGCATTTTGAGGAAATCTGAGTTAAGTGCTGTTTGTGTACAAATATAAAAAAAGTAGGAAATATTAACAAAAAAAGTTATAGTCTGAGTGAAGATGCCTGACTTTCATTCTCTTCAGACTTTCCTTCATATGATTTTTATGGTGTTGTTTTGTGCCTTGACATCCCGGATCCCCATTCACTTTTATTATATGTGAAAAAAAGTGTCCATACCTTCTCTATTCATGCCTTTTCAGAAATTATGACAGAAGTTTCATTTATAGGAGAACTTTTAGGGTTATGTTAGGTATTTCTTTTTATATATCATGGTGCGTTTACACTGAATTGGGTTGACAAGGTAAGTGAGGGAAATAGAAAGAGAGAGAGAGCAGTGGGACAACAATAAGCCAAGGGAAAGAGGTATTTTACGCTTGAGGGAGATGTAAAAGCCGAGTGGAATGGTTGTTTTTGTCACTGTCACTAAAAGTGAGAGACCATCCATAATTCAGAATGGTCACTGTAGTCCAGGCAGACAACAGCCGCATGAGATGGAGAGAGAAAGAAAAGCTAAGCACGGACAGTATGCTGTAATACTCCCTGTGCATGTTCCGAATGAATTTATGAGTCGCATTAGAGGAAAATGCACATGTGTGTATGTGCTAAGTGTGTTAGAATGCACGTTTGTGTGATGTCTGCATGGAGGAATTTTGCTCATGACAACCGTTCATCTGTTTTCCATTTCCTCGGTCTGTTTGGCTTGTCTCGCTCACATTAAATGATCTCCTAATGCGTTTCCATAGTTACAGCAGCCCTGATGTCTCAACACTACAGTGGCAAGCCTTTCGAAAACTCAGCCATATAAATGTGTGTATACATTTCTTAATAATGTTGTAGACATTTCAATTTCAAATAAATGCTGTTCTTTTAAACTTTACATGTATCAAAGAATGGGCAAATCCCCCAAAATATTAAACAATTTTGATATAGATAATAAGAATTTTTTTTCTTGAGCACCAAATCAAGTCAATTCAAGTCAAGTCACCTTTATTTATATATGCTTAAAAAAATTAAAAAATGCGTCGAAGCAACTGAACAACATTAATTAGGAAAACAGTTTGTCAATAATGCAAAATGACAGGCAGTTCATTGAATTCAGTGATGTCATCAGTGATGTCTCAGTTCAGTTGAAATAGTATGTGTGTGTGCGTGTGTGTGCGCGTGTGTGTGTGTGTGTGTGTGTGTGTGTGTGTTGGTATTCACTACTTTATGGTGACAAAATGTCCCCACAAAGAAACTAATACAAGTACATTTTTACCTTTAGATTTTTAGGTCTCAATGAGAAAGCAAGTTTTATTTTGACATGAGAGTTCAAGGATAGACAGAAGGTGATTCAAACTCAAACTCAACTTTTTCAAAGTTCTGTTGCATGAAGCCATTGAAGGTTCACTGCCTGGAAAATGAACCCATGACATTGGCTTGCAAATGTTTATCATTTGAAGAAAAATGCTCTCATTTGGTCTAGTTTGACACACTTTTGAGTCCAGGTGAAGCCTTGACAATTTCACAATCTCAAACAGATTTCACATGCTCTGCAAAATGTCATATGAAAATATTCACACAGTGAATTCCCCAAACAGGGTTTCACTGTGAAAACACTACCAAGAGTGGAATTTAAGCTGGCACTAACTGATGTGCACTTATATTAGACTTTTGTTGGTCACGCTTCATATTAGGTGGCTTTAACTACTGTGTACTTACATTTCAATTAATTGTTTGATATAATGCACTTGTTGTGTACATAGATATTTTTACCTATATAAAAAAAAAAATACCTGCATGTAATTACTGTTGACCCATCCCTTAACCTACCCATAAAACCAAATCTGTCCCTAACCTTTCCCAGTACACTTTATTTATTTTTGATGTAAGAACATTAATTTCTGAACTTATTGTTGAACTTAAAACAAAGTGTGACCAATTTTTTTTTGACAAAATCTTGCCGATAATATTTTTCCAGATCACTATAAACCTACAGAAAACAGGCACTGAACAATTTCATGTATAAGATGTTTGTGTACATTTTCTGGGGATCATGGCAGCAGTTATTCATCAAGTGTTTGTGGAGAGCATTATAACCGAAGAACGTACACCCAGAGTAGACATTCTGTATTTTAAAGAGCTGATTCATGCTGTACAGTCCTTGCTAAATAAGCACTGTGTCCGGCACATTATTTTGTGGGCACATTTGAGCGTGATTTGATTTGCATAATTTCTTTAGTTAATCAGGCACTAACACAGTGCATGCAACTAATTGATGTTACCCATTCTTAGTAAAATCTTCCCACAGTGTTCATATAAAAACATCCTGGCGATGTTAGTACAGTAGAGTGCTCATCCATTGTTTAAAGCCTAGGCATTGGAGCCGAGTGATTTTTCTGTTTGATCTTTACCAGTTTCTCACTCATTCTCACTGTACTCAGGGGAATGTGTGTGTGTGTATACAATGATCAGTTGAAAGATGGCTTGGAGGAAAAACTCTTTTATCATTACCAAAATGATCACAAGGGTTGCTTGAAAGGGCCGTTCTTAGTGCTAGGACCTCTCTCTTTCACCTTGAGTGCTCACGTACAGGGTTAAAGGATGAAATGAAGGCTCCATAAAGAGATCACATGGGCGCCCACAGGTCTATCATTGTTCATTCTCTCTCTGGGTGAGTGAAAGTCACTGAGAGAGGTCAGATTTCAAAATGTATGCGGCCCCATCGAAACAACATTATTCCAAAGAAAGGGAGGAGTTCTGCACAAATGCTCAAAGCCTGAGGCCTTGTCCATTTTCAAGGTTTCTGTTCAAGGACTGTTACCGTCCATTATACTCCAAGCATCTAGACTTACAGTCTGGCCATCAGACCTCATTGTTTTAGAGATCCTCATGTGGATCTGTTTGTGTGTGTATGTGTGTGTGTGTGTGTTTTCATATTATCAGTGTCTCTTGCTGTTGCTGTAAACCTGAAGCGTATTTCCTGTACTGTTGAATAATGCAAAGCCTGTTGTCTCCAGGCTATTGTAATGCTCATCTTATGCTGGTATACTCTGAGCGCGCCGCTCCCGGCTGCTATTAGACTACAGTAATGCCACCTCATCATTTGTGAGCGCATTGTGCTGTTTGCTTTCAATGAGCATAGGGGCTGCTTCAAAGACCTCCAAAAGCGCAGTTTTTGCACCACGAATAATTGGGGTCACCGGTGGAGAAATGAAGACACTGAGTGAAAAGAAAGTGAAACGTGAAAGAAGTGCACTGCGTTGAATTGCATGGGTTTATAGTGCCTCCAATAAGCATTCGGACTCTTGAGCTATACCTAAAAAAGTGTGAATGCCATTGCGTTATATATAAAGTTTATTAGGCATTTATTAGAACGTAATACAAGAACACTTTTCAAGCAAAACATTTTACAACAACTAGTCTGGTTTTAACAATAGAAAAAAAATTAAAAGATAATTTTCAACAGTTGTTAAACCAACGCTATCTCACGGCCAATTCATACGTATTTTACGAGGTGGCTTATTCGTTAGAATTTGTACGACCTCCCTCGTAGGATTTTATACGATTTGTCTAAACCCCAGTGACGGTTAGGTTTAGGGGTTAGGTGTAGGTCATTCATACAAATTCATACGAATTGTGCAACTCGTAAAATACGTACGATTTGGCAACGATCGTATGAATTTGTACGAGTATGGTCATACAAAGTCGTACGAATAAGCCACCTTGTGAAAAATGTACGAATTGCCGTGAGATTGGGTTGGATAAACTTACACAAATGGTCCCAAAAAGCTGAGAAAAGCACTTGTATCATTTATTTGCACTTGGTTTGACGATTTATGTAATGCAATAAAATTCATAATTTTTTGTGTGTGTGTTTTTTAATGTAGTGTAAATGTAGAGTGACAGTAGTTTAGATGTTTCTAAAATAAGGTTGTTTTTTGCTGTAACTAGCCACATTTTTTCAACAAGCCCTTGTAGTGCAACAAAAACATTGCTGTTTTAATGGCACAATATGTTTCACACTCAGCCTAAACAAGCTGAGGCAATCATCCAGTCCTCTCCTAAATAACCTTGCTCTCTCATATGCAGAGTTCGAAAGTCTGATTCCCTGCCTGGCATTTTATATCTTCATTGCAATATGTAGATAATGAGTTCTTCTAAATTGCTATACTAACTGCTGTATACTCCGTTATATAAATTAGGTTTATATTTATAAAAAAAAAAAGAAGCAATATTTTCTCCCAGGTCATTTATTTATAAAAACATGGTTCTAATTAAATCATAAGCTATATAATCGCATGGTTATACATTTTAAAATATTTTACTCCCTTCAGGAGCTTCGATGTAGTTTAATCTACTTATAAGTGAGTGCTGTTGGCTCTTTTTACATTTTATTTTTAACCTCACTTTTATTGATTAGAAAAAAGTTTTTATTTTATCGTTGTTGTGGCTAAATTAATTGAATTAACTTTAATTTAAAAAAAAAATATGTTTCGGGAATCAGAAAAGCAATTTTATTTGATTAATGATATATTTATTTAAAAGAGACGGCTATCTGTAGTTTAACTACTTTAAACTCATTCATTATAAGTAACTTGTAGCTTGGTGAGTTAAAGTTTCAAAGCAGCTTCCCCAGTACTTTTAAAGGCCCACTATATATCTATGTTTGTGAACGCGATAAAAGCGTGAGAGAGAAAAGGATGACAGAAGAGCATAGCCTTTCAAATTGTGATATTTTATGGTGCGCTTATTAAGTTCCCAACCCTCCTTGCTTTAAAAACACAGGGAGAACACCTAGGGGACTGCTCTTACACACACCTGCATTCAGATGCCCGTCCCACTCTGTACTGCTACTGGGAACATACATTCCACTGCAGGGCTCACACACATACACTTAGTCACACTGCTTTTTAAAAGCTCTCTGTGGACGTGCTTAGTTTCTGGCCCAGGGCCCCAACAGACACAGATACATGTATAGTATCTTCTTTCTTCATGCTCAAAAAGAATGCAGAGGGAGAGAGGGAGTCATGTAATTTTCAATTACTCTTCTTTGATGTTCCTGTGAGCAGCAGATTTCTGATGTACTGCCTCTAATGTTCCACATCTATGGAATCTGCTCTCGTTATCTTCAGCTCATCTCAGCCGTCCTACACACTTACCTTCCAAGTGAGTCTTCTCACTGCATTTAAAAAAGCAGCTTGTCTGTCCTTTGATTAAACATGCTAAAAACCCACTGATCTGATATGGCGTGACCCTTGTGTGGAACAGCATCGTCTACACCAAGCCGCATCATCAAACACATAATCGTATACACAGGCATCTTCAAATGATTAACGATGAAAGCTGAGCGTTGGGGGGAGAGACTCCCCTGTCTCGAAACATCCCGGAAAGGTATGAACAAAACTCTGTCTTGATTTGATTTGAGAGGCAATCATTTTAGAGAGGAGCAATCGCCTGATGCGAATATGAGTGCAAGGTTATTAAAGCTATGTCATGATGAGCTTTACCGCCAACTTGAAACAGGTCAAATCAATGCTAACAGTGTTGGAGCAATATTCAAGTGCACTAACGGATGTCAGAGACGTAGGGCTCTTCTTAAATCTGTGATTTATTATCCAGTCAGATTTATTCAATCAATTAAAGGCCCATTAAACAGCTCAGAGAGAGGCGAAAATGAGTACTGACAGGTGTATGTGCGCACGAGAGCGCCTGCGCATGTAAATGTTAATGTATCAGGATATATCTGGCCTCTCTAAGAGCCTATTAGTCGTTTTCTGATCGATTTTCAGTGGGGTCGATCTGGTTAGCGGAGATCAAGGAGACTTGGATTGAAGTTTGTAACATTTTTACTTCCTCTACTCATTTTTCTGTCTCTCTGGAGGCTGTGTGAATCTTCAAGTAATGATGTTCCACGGTAGCCTAAAATATGACAGCAGATGTTGCCAATAGATAGAACACAAATACATTACGTTAATGCAGTTACTCTGCTTGATGTTCCGCTCCGAACTTACAAACTTTGCATCATAAATTATACACAAAAGCATACAAAGTGCTCAAACCAGGATGGATAAAAACATTGCTCAAAATACCATCTTTTGTGCTTCGCAGATGTAAAGTCATACAGTTCTGGAACAACATGAGGGTAAGTCAATTATGTATTTAATTGTATATGTAATTTTAAAGTTTGGGTTGATTCAGTTTTTCTTTTCTTTTTTTAAGAAGTAGAATTATACTTTGACAAATGTTTTTCACTTAGAATAAATGCTGTTATTTGAACTTTTTATTAATTCAAAGAATCCTAACATGTGTCTACATTTCCACAAAATGATTAAGCAGCACAACTGTTTTCAACATTGATAATAAGAAGAAATGTCTCTTAAGCACCAAATAAGCATATTAGAATGTCTTTTTTATTAGACTTTTATCCTTGGAATTACAAGTTTATGTCATCTAATTTTGACATCTATCTGAATTCTGAGCTTACATTTCACAATTTTGTATTTTTTTTCCTTAGAATTGCAAGTTTCCATTTGACATTTTGAGTTAGTTTACATTTTGAAATGTTGACTTGTTTGAACTCTGAAATTGAATTTGTCTCATAATGCTCACCTTTTTTTCTCAAAATTTAGGTGAAAATGTCAGTACTGTGACATATAAACTTACAGTTTTTTTTTTTTTTAATACATACTGTGGCATATTTATTCAATAGCATATTTGATGCATTGATCTAGACTACAAGATCTTCCATAACGCCCGCAACAGTAATACAGAGATCCTAACCCCATTCCAAATCAGTAACATAATGCTTTGGTGAGAGAAAAGAATCTCGAAAGAATTAATGCAAATGAATAAAAAGATCAAAATAAAGAAATCTCCAAATCACAACAAACAGCTCACGATTCACTTCTGTGCACACTGCTCTCACTCTCAGCGTGCACCAGAGAGAAAGTGAGAGAGGGAGAGCGAGAGAGATGTGAGGATAATTAGCTGTCGGTTTGTGAGTGGTGATCTTCCTCTCCGCTGAAGTCTCAGTCACAACCACATAAACAATGCCACATGAATAAAACATGGCCGACAATCACTCAAAGTGCTGTGGAAACACTGCATTGGCTTCAGTAAATATTTCATCTTCATGTCTCTGTGTGCCTTTGAGGTCTGCTCTATCCTCATTACTGCGTTTTGTTAAACATTAATGGGGCCAAGGATTTGGAAGCTCCTTTAACCTGCCCTCTCTTTCCTTTCTCTCTCTCTCTCACACACACACACACACTCTCTCTTATTTCCTCTTCCCACACTTTCCTTGACTGATGGCACCATACCTATACCTACTCCATCACTCCTCAGATCTGGCTTACTTATTAGATTTTAGACTCGTTGGTTTTGCCGCCTTTTCAAAGTTAATGCACATTTGTCATCGGCTCTGTGGTTCCTCCAGAGGGTCAGAGACGAGTAGCGCTGCATTGGAGCCATTAGCTGAAGCAGAAGGCCAGAGCTAGTGGGATGCTATTCGTTTTTTATTAGATCTGCTCCAGATCATGCATCCAGCCCTACAGGGATGTGTCAGGCAAATGTACAGAGATTAATTCATTCAACATGTATGTAATCAATGTATTCACATCTTCAGATTTAGCCCCGGCATTGTATAAGGCAACATAACTTTTTGGTCAATAAATATTCCATAAATGCTTGTTTCTGACCTTGGTTTTGGCCTTGTTTCTGTGAAATTGACCGCATGGGTGGCTGAGCTTTGTGTGTGGTGTTGTTGGGGTTTTTTCTCATGCTGTGACTAAAGTTGGGATTTTCCTCAAATATATCTAAAGCTCATTTGTTCCCCCCTGCTTTAGCAGATCTGCAGGACTTTTTTTTCACGTTTGTGAATTTTTCTTGCTTATTTCTTCGTGAAAAATTAGCATTACAAACATGTAGTATTCCCCATTGGGAGGACAAAGAAGTAGGAAGTAGGGAACGGAGGGAGATTACGGCTAAACTACAGCAAGCTTCAATGTGAATTTCCAGGATTAAGCAAATGTCGTGCAGCTCTGAAAATACACGGCACTGTATGAATCTGACCTAGTACATGCATACAGACCAGCCAAGGTATTGTTCTTAGTTTTACTCATAGTGAAAAGGAAAGGAAACAGGAAAATAAAAATTGAAAGGTAAAGAGAACTGAAAGGGAAGTGTGAAACAACGAAAAGAAAAAAAGAAGAAGAAATGTGACAATGATAATGGAAATAAGAGAAGGAAAAAGAAAATCAAAATCAGAAAAAGACTGAAAAGTGAAAAGGGAAGTGAAAATGTCAAAATGAAAAGGACAGTATAACTAAAAGAAGAGGGAATGGGGAAAGGAAAGGGTTTAAAGGATATTAAAAACAAAATAAAAGGAAAATGGAAATGTGAATAGGAAAAAGGAGAAGGAAATGGGAAAAAAAATTTTTAACAAAAAATTAAAAATAGGAAAGGAAAACAAGGTTAAAAAGGAAATGGAAATGAGCCAGTGAAAAAGGCATAGGATAGAAATATAGGATAAAAGAAGAGGTAATGTGAAAATAGAAAGAAAATTAAAACCAGAAACTGTTCCATTCTCTAGAAAAGTGAAAAAGGAAATGGAAAGGTAAATGGGGAAAAATAAAGCAAGTGAAAAGGAAAAAATCAAATAGTGCTTTCTCCCTATCCTGTTATTGACAGACCTGTCCACCTGTCTCTAGTTATGCTATGAACTGACACTTTGCCTTTCATGAGAGAGGCTCTGATTTCATGCACCAATTAATGAGAGGGGCTCAGGCTTTAGGCTCTCTGTCACTCTTTATTTACTCTGTTTTGCTTTTAAATAGAGAGACGCACCTTCAGTCACTCCAGAGCAGTCGAAGGTGGCTTTACGTTTCTTCTGCAACTGTCACTTTATGTTCCAATTAAAATACGTACTCCCATGCACACCTTCCCTCGCCTTCTTGCATGGGCCATTACCCTCTAATGTAAGGCCTTCTGAGTCTTGCATACTTCAGTGATTTTGCTGAAAGATATAATTGCACATTTGTGACATTACTGGGGGATGCTAACCACAAAGAGTTGCCAGTGGAATATTTTCCTGCTGTCACATTCACTTGAAGCTTGTCAGTTTGAACTCTACAAGAACCCTTTCTGAGATGTCCCTGTTTAGTCTGGTAAAAACAAGATCCAGTTGCACTGTGGATCTTTTGATTACTTATTACTCGCATTTTACATTACATTTTAATATTCATATATAAATGTTATACGCTTCTGTGTTTTTTTAATAATAATATCATGTAGTGATACAAATTATTATAGTTATTAATATTATTGTTATTATTGCAGTCTTGGTGTTTTATTGACTCTTATGTTCTATCTCAGTATTGAAAGTATTGTTTTTTGTTTGTTTTGATATTAACATCAAAATCACAAGTAATATGTAATATACCAATTTCAGTAGTCATTAATATTCATCAAAAGATGATAAACAGCATTGCTGATCTGTTATTGACTTATTTTAAAGGTATTAGCCAAGATACAGTTTGACGAATATTAGTGCTGTCAAATGATTAATCAGGATTAGTTGCATTCAAAATAAAAGTTTTTGTTTACATAATGTATGTGTGTGTATTATGTATATGTATTAGTTATATATAAATATACCCATACAGTATATATATATATATATATATATATATATATATATATATATATATATATGTATATATGACATCACAAATAAACAAATATTTACATGTTAATATATAAATATTCTGCATTTCTTTACTAATGTCAATATTAAATGTTTGTACGAATGATGTCGTAAATGTCACTGGATAGGTGTAGATTTCTGCAACAGCAATAGGTGAATAAACACTTTTATGCTTCGGTGTAGATGAAAGGTTTCTTGAGCATTACATGGGACTGGGTTTACTTAAGAAGTCAAATGCTGGGAAACTCTTATATAGAAAATGACAAGCTAGCTTTCTGAATTAGGTCTAGGTATTAGATCCAAATCAAAGCCTGGGCTCTAACGCTTAAAAAAAAGAGGTCTATGGGGAAACTGTGTTTTCAGGTTGAGATGAGAAGTGTGTTGTGAAGGAAGGAAAGAATATTTACAGAGCCTGAAGGACGTTTTAAAGGTCAGAGAAAGTGTGAGACAGGCAACTGTGCTGTTACGTCCCACGAGGGTAAGAAGTGTTTGGGGCGATAAAGGGAGGAAAATTTTCCATGCATTAATGCGGTTGTAGAAAAAATGGCCTCAATATCCACGCTCTGTGTGCAGATATGCTTGGGCATGCATGCGGTCTTTAATGATTATGAACTTGCTCTAACCCTCTGATCTGGCACAAGTCGACTGTTCCAAAATAGAAAAAAGCCATTGAACAGTGATGAAAAGCATTTCCACTCTCTCTGATCACAGGAATCCAGGGGCACGTCAAGTAAAAAGCCGCCACAAGACAGCAGAGTGAACAATTAACCCATCGCTACTCAGAAGTATTGCCAAATCCTCACAACCTCCGGGGGTTTAAAGCAAGGAGAGGGGGCTTCGTTCGCTCCTTCTATTAAAGTGGGAGTTGTGGGCTTCTGCTAAGCCAGACAGCAATCCGAGCAGCCCCCCTGCCACCCTCCATCATCCGAGCCAGGCCAGCGCTCTGCCAGATGTGAACACTTCTCCTCTCCCAGACAAAGGCTGCCTTTCAGCCCGGCCCCTCTGAGAGCCAGCCCCAGTTCTGCTTGTGTGAAAGTCACTGCAAACAGTGGATCTGACCCTGAACTCTTGAAGCTGAGAGAAATAGGAAGACTGACAGTGAGAGAGAAGAAGGATTTCAAGTATAACCAACCAGTCACAGGGACTGACTCCCAACAGGGAGAAATGAAATGAAAGAGAAGCAGAGACAGCACAGAGATTAATTCATAACTGATAGAAAGATCTGAGCTGGTAATGCAGGGTGCCGAGGTGAAGTTCTCCAGGATTTCCTCGACTAGATTTCTCTGGAGTTTCTCTGTCACTCCACCGGATGGGGGAACTGTTATTACTGTGGTGGAAAGTTTATAATTTATTATTCATTCTGTCACACTTGGCCATGACCGCTGCAGCAGTGGAAATCACTGGGCCGCTGGTCGCTCAACTCAGAGATAGTGTCAGGACACAACTGTAGCTCTAGACACAGAAGAATGGGAGAAATGTAAATATGCTGTCTCCCAGTGTTTAAATTAAGGGGCTTTAGCTGAACGTGACTGCTGAAACAAGATATTAATGTGCAGCTGCTGAGGTATTAGTTTGGACTGGGGTTTAAAGTTTTAATTTTTGGCACCAAATTAGATTATTTTCTTTTCTGTTTCCATCATTCTTGTTTTACTTAAATAAGAAAAAAAAAACATTCAAATCCATTGCACTGCTGTTGTAAGAAAACTATACACCACTATTTGTGAATATGTAGTACGATTTTAGATCAATGTTGGTCAGCAGTCATAATCCAAGATGAATTCTTGATATGGTATATTTGGCAAATAATGGTGTATATATCTTACATCATAGTGCTTCATTTCAAGATAATTGTGTCTTTTTGGATTTTTGTGGCCTGTGCACTTGTATTTAGTTTTTATCTTTAAGAGATTGTATACTCATAGAATAAAAGATGTGTAATATTCTCATCCGTATGTCATGCTAAAATCGTTACTGATAACTAAAACTGTTAAAAATGATTTTAGTTTGAAATATATATTAATCCATTCATGCATGCATGCCTTGGAAACTAAATAAGTAAGCTTAATTTGAAATACAAAAATTACTAATAACTATAAAAATTACAGAAGCTCATTACAAAATTAGTAAAACTAAACTTGAAAATATGAACTAAAACAGATAATATTACATTTACAAATAATTTAATAGTAAATAGCTCTCAGTCTCAAAGCTGCACGAGTTTCTTTCTTTTGTGGAAAAGCATTGACTTATTTAAAGTATGGACATAAAACATTGTCTTTTTTTTTTTTCTTTAATATCTTCTTACATGTTTGGAACAGCATGAGGGTGAGTAATTCTATTTTTTTGTGAACTTTCCCTTTAAATGTGTAATGAGTCTCCTGATGTTCTGTTCTACTGAAATAAGGAATCTACAAGAACCAGATCTAAAATATATTGCTTAAAAACAGAGTTAAAGCAGTAAAGGAGTTTGTATGGATGCATATAGCAGTCAAGAGAATCATATTTGGGTCACAGCTGTTGTCCTCCCCCCGACCAGAGATTTCATCCTCTCGTCTCAAGCGTTTGTTTTCCAGACTGGAAAAATGACCCATCGTGCGTTCCATAAGGACCCCCATCACACACACACACATTCGCAGTCCCGGCAGCAAACTTAACCTCCCTCCCAATAACCTTTTAACCCGAGAGTGTGGCATGACAGATGAAGAACTCTCTTTTTCAGGCACACGCTCCTACCAGGAATATGAAAGTAATAAGGATCAGGAAGATCCGAAGTAAGGGAAAGGATCGAAGAAGAGAGATGAAAGGAAAAGAACAGAGAAAAGGGAAGACCATTTTAGGGCTTGTGCTCTCTGAGGGATAAAGCTCCAGATGACCAGAGCGATGGACCAATTCTCTCCCCCACCTTTGGGGCTCTCTGCTCAGGCTGAGCTCACAACCATATGCTTCTCACCACCCACTCTGACCACAAAACCCAACTCATAACTACAAAGTACACTCACACACACATTTTTGTCCAGTCTAACACACATTCTTGACCTGGCCTACTTTCTTGCACTACATAGCTGTTTTGTTGTTGTTGTTTTTTACATTTAATTCTCCTTGTATGTTGAGCACTTTGAGTGAGTGGCGGTATTATGAATATGCAATAAAGGATGAATGTTTGATATCCATTAGAATCTTGATAAATTCTAGAATAATGAACTCTATTTGTATTTATCTATTTTAATTATTTATTTTAGTTCTGATGCTTTAAATTGGTCAAAAGTGACAGTTAACTATTCTTATTCAATATACATCACAGCAATAAATTACATTTTAAATGTTATAAAATAGAAAATGGTTGTTTTAAATTATAATGATATTTCACAATGTTACTGTTCTTACTGCATTTTTGATAAAATAAATGCAGCTTTGGTGATCATGAGTCACTTCTTTCCAAAAAAAAAGTTATTTAAAATTCTCCGGAAAATGGCTCTATTCACTTAAGGACTTCACTCTATCCTTGATCTTTGATTCTTCTTATTTATTTCTTTATTTTTAAGAGATAAATCAAGATTTAGTTTTTTTTTTTTTTTTTTTTGTGATAATTAACATCGTGCTTTTCATGAACAGAACCTAAAATATTAATAAACACGTGGCAATCACTTACACTCATGTAGACACTTTCAAGTTCTTTCCTGAAGTTCGGTTCTCCCCCTCACATTCCTCTTCCCCCTTGGGTTAGTGTGGGGTTAATTCATCCCTTATTTTAATAGCAAGAGGCGAGAGGAGGAGAAAGGGAGATCAGGTTTCTTCCAGAGCCATATGCAGCAGCTGGCAAGCCTGAGTCCTGTGCCGTGAACAAAAGTGCTCGCCTCCCCTCTGTCCTTAATCATCCCTTGTTCTCTATCCCTTACCTCTCCTTTAATTCTGCCTTTATGATATCCTCCACCTCTCTTTCTCTCACCTCTTTCCATTCTTCTTTTTAAAGCCTATATTTCTCTCCACTCCAATTTCAAGTTCTCAATATCCCTTTCTCTCTCACTCTCTTTCTTTCTTTATCTCTCTCTCCCTCTTTCTTTAAAGGTCTGCTGTCATGCTTCTCAAAGGAAAGCTGGAAAAAAATAGCCCACCTTAAAGGCCACAGTCGCATACACGCACACACACACACACACATAACGATATATACATGCAAATTTTGTTGGGAGAGGAAAAACAAAACAGAATATTTGCAGGATTTGTTTTTTTTTTCTGCTTGGAAATTCTTTCGTTCAATTAACTGATGTGCTTGCCTGCCTTATTAGGGAAAGAGTGTGTTGGCAGAGTGTTTGAGAAAGCTGTGGGCAATATGCATAAAACTCTGAAATCCTGCACTAAATACTCCAGTAAAAAAAAAAAAGAAAATGAAGCAACTTTTGAAATCACACAATGACTCCAGCTTAAGGGAGATGCTTCTGTAACATCTCTAATGGATTTTAGATCTTCTAAAATCTTCCACTAATTCAACATCCTTATCCTCCTCCACCACCTCCTCCTTTCTCTGTCTCTCTCTCTCTCTCTCTCTTGCACACACATACTCACAAAGTTGGCTTACATGTCCCTCTCAGACAGAACACATCTTTGAGTTTTAATGCAGGGATTGGGTTCATGGCATAAATAATGCTCATAGCTTTTGATGTGTACTTTTACCGTCAATGGATGTATCGAAACATATGCCTGTTTGTGTGGGAAAGAGAGTTGGCAGCATATGGTTTGCCCATAGTTTTGTTGTTTTGTATTTGTGTTCTTCTTTTTTGTTGCTGTTGTTGTTGTTTGTTATATGTTTTTTTTTAGTGTTTTGCTTCATCATATTTTTGTTTTGTTTTGTTTTGTTTTGTTCTAAATGTTATGTTTTTGTTTTGCCTCTTTTTCTATTTTTTGCTTTGCGGTTTGTTTACCTTGTCATATATTTATATATGTGTGTTTGTATGTATGTATTACTTTATTGTTTATTTATTTTATTTATTGCTTTATTTATTTTGTGCTTTATTTGCTAATGTTGTGCATGTTCAGTTATATATATATATATATATATATATATATATATATATATATATATATATATATATATATATATATATATATATATATATATATATATATATATATATATGTATGTATAATTGTATCTATCTATCTATCTATCATCTCCATTGTTTTATTACAATTTTGCTTTATGGTTTGTTTTGTTTAGTTTCACATTATTATTTTTCTTGACTGTTTTTTAAATGGACAATGTCTGCTTCTATTTTATCTTGACAGACATTCATCAAATGGCTGAGGAAAGCAGTTCTGGCAGTCCTTAAATTTATATTTAAAACGTAGGACTTCTTACTTTAAAGAATCTTAAAAGGCTCTGGTCAGATCAATTTTTCATAACCACCACCCAGGGTCAAAAACTATCCAAAAATCTCTCTCTCTCTCTCTCTCTCTCTCTCTCTCTCTCTCTCTCTCTCTCTCTCTCTTGCTCACCCTCTGCCTCACAGTGAATGCAACAACAGTGAGCTTCTGTTTAATTAGACTGTAACATCTGTGCTGGGGCTTGAAAGCAGGGCAGAGTCTAATACTGAGAGAGCTCCAGAGGCACGTACGGGAAGAAAAATAAACCATTAGACCATGGGGTGCATAATCACGTTTGGGACACAAACAACTTGCTCCATTTGTTCACACCACTCTTTGTGATATAAATGGCACTTTTTTACCTCATTACACGGAATGGTGATCTTTCAACTATTCTCTGGCCTATTCAAATTGCTGTTAAGGTTAAAAAAATAAATAATTGGACTTTAATTGGACCATAATTAGAGATGGACAATAAAAAACGGTGTTTTTTTTTTTAAATACTCTGCATCTGATTTTGACACTGCAATTGATCACATTCTTTTTATGTACTTTGAGAGAGCGTGTGTTGTCTCCATGGACTTACTGCATTTGGAAATGTGTGTGTTCTTCAATCCCATTCTGCCTTGTTGAGAAACAAAACTCTCCGATGTTTTAGCTGTGAAACACAGTGCTAGTGTTTTCATTAGGGGATGTTGTGATCTATCTCCTTCTAAGCATCTGTAACAATATGTAGACCTGCTTTTCTCTCATTTCTCTTTGCCATCATAGTGCCATGTTCAGTAAAGATCTGTCATTAATATTATCATTATCGCCTCTTCTATTTTCATTTGTCCTTCAGAAAGATCAAAGAACTAACACTTCATGGAGCAACACCCATCGGTGATGTTCAAGGTGTGAAATAATTCCTATCACTTCCCCCTCGAACACCCACAATCCCCTCCTAGCAGACCCAGTGATGGCGGCATTTGCAGTTGGTCAGCTGTGTTTAGCATGATCTGAGAAAGGGTGAGTGTGTCCTTGCCGCGAGCTGATCTTATTGATTTAAAGAGAACCAGACTTCAAAAACAGATGAAGACGGTTACTGATGCCAGTCTCATATAATCAGCATCAAGCCTGCGGCATATTCAAGGTGGAAGATCATCACTGTGCAAAACTAGCCTCTCAGTACAGACATGCATCTAACCAGATTAACCTGCATCAGCACTGTAAGACGTTTTGGGTCTAGAGAATATTCTTCTGTTTTATTGACTTTAACTTTGAATAATAGCTGTTATACAGATCAGGTACTGGTATTACTTTGCATTTAAGATACACCTGGAGTGTGTGTATCCCAGAGGGAGTTAAAATATTTTGATTTTGCCTACTTAAACCTATAAGCAGAACAAAAATAATAAACTGTGTTGGTGAAGTGCATTGTTAAGGAGTAACTCATTAAAATAAGCTTAACTAACTTAAGCCATCACTTTTTTTTTTTTTTTTTTTTTTTAAAGCAGTGTAAATTTCCCAGTAATAAAATGCATTTGAGAGAGAGAGCGCGAGAGAGAGAGCACATGCCATTCTAGTGAATCGCTTTGTCCTAAACAATTATTTTGTCACTATGTAGCAGTAGGAAAATCTAATTCATTCTTGTAAATCAGTTCATCTTAAACGGTTCTGTCTCTCATTTGTAGTGCTGGTAAATTCTATTCATTCTAGTAAAGGGTTATTTCTAATGGTTCTTCCTCTCATATGTAACACTCAAGTCAGATGTATTTTAGTGAATCAGCTCATCGTAAATTATTATTTTGCTCATGTGCATGAAAGTTCGATTTATTGTAGCAAAACAGTCTTTTTTTTTTTTATCCTGCAAAGTTTTGGAAAGTCCAGATTGTTCTAGATAATCATTTTATTTGGACGGCTCTTGAAACTCAGTACATAGCATTTTATATATATATATATATATATATATATATATATATATATATATATATATATATATATATATATATATATATATATATATACCAGAATGTTTAATGTATTTAACTCAGCTACTGTAGGTAGCATTCTATTTGGTATTTATATTATTTTAACTTGATTCAGTGTGAATATATCAGTTCAAGATTGATGTCACCCTAATTGGGATTGCTTATTTGTTTAAAATTGTTTGGAACCTGCAGGTCTGATTCAGTTATAAATTACATAATTGGATAGTTTTATAGTTAAATTGCATCATTAATATTTATATGAAAATGGCATAATGTCATTAGCTATCTTTTTGTCAGAAACTTGGGTAACACTTTAGAATACTGTTTCTTACTTACTGCATAACTAATAAGGAATTATTGAAGAACTAACAGGTGATTATTCATTAACACTTAACTCACTACTGTTGCAATACATTTTATAGAGGTTTTGCCTATGTAGTAAATTGTTTTGTGAGTGTGTTTTGTAAGAAATCAGCTTCCAGTAGGAACCCCACCATGACTCCAGTGCCTTGCGATAACTTCCCTTAGTTTTTATATTTTATATACAGAACTGTATGTGTGCCTCCTCAGCATATACCACATTATCATTAATTAAATTTCTGTATGTAAGGCAAAGCTTGAGGAAAAGTGAAAATACAGGTATCCAATTTGTAATTAATAAAGAATTATAAAATAATTCTGCAGGACTTATTTTGAACCTGAAACATTAGGCCTATTCTAAAGTGAAAATATTGGGAACCCATTAGTAATTAATAAAGAATTATCAGATAAATCCTGAAGAATTACCTAGAATCTGAAACAGTATTCTAAAGTGAAAACATAGGGAACCCATTAGTAATTAATAATTAATTATCAAATAATTCTGCAGGACTTATTTTGAACCTGAAACATTAGGCCTATTCTAAAGTGGAAATGTTGGGAAACCATTAGTAGTTAATAAAAAAATTATTAGATAATTCCTCAATAATTACTTAGAATTTGAAACAGTATTCTAAAGTGAAAACATAGTGAACCCATTAGTAATTAATAATTAATTATCAAATAATTCTGCAGGACTTATTTTGAACCTGAAACATTAGGCCTATTCTAAAGCGAAAATGTTGAGAACCCGTTAGTAATTAATAAAGAATTATTCAGCTGTGCAACGTGATCTCATGAGAATACGTGTGTATTTTTACATGAAATGTGGTTCTACCACACGTACATTTACTTACATTTTCATGCACATAAAAACGTACAAACTCGACGTATTTATAGCAGTAAAACTTACAAACACTTACGTGTTAGCAGCTAAAAAAAAAACATAAATAATCTAACGTAAAGTGTGAATGTATATGAATTCCAATGTATTAATATTAAAATCGTTGCTTTAATGATTTAAATCATTTTTATTTGTCATATCAATACATGTTTTTAGTGAATTTATTGAAAGCAGTTTACTCATCTACTTAATAGGAAATAACATTTCTGTGCATGCTGCATACTCGTTTCGGGGATTACATAATGTTAAACAAGACTACACTTTGAAACCTTAAAATGAATACAATTTATGTAATTGTTTAACCATTTTGTAATATTTTGCTGTGTGATTTTCTCCTATCCAATGACCGGCATTACAACCATAGATACACAAAAGCACAGCATAAAATTACAAATCACATCCATTGTATTTGTTTGCTGTACTCCATATCTTTAGAATCCAGATGTTTGCAAGGAACATATCCAAATTCAGCCCTTTATCAATCGATCTTCATCTTCATTCTCAGCAACAGCGACCGTCACAGTCAAAGCCCGCGCTCGTTATGATTCGAATTTGAAAATAGCGCCAGTGCGCCATCCATAGACAGTAAAAGAAAGGCACCACCCTCGAGAAACGTTACGACATGGTTTACGACACTGATATCGAACGCTCATTGGTTCTCACCTAATTCGTCACAGATTGCGACATGCCGTGTTTCAGTTGATAGACATTTTAAATCAGTACTGCGCAGGCGGCAAGGATGTCGACCGGAAGTAGAAGTCGGCTGCGTGCTGCCATCTTGTAGCAGAACTTCACTTGCGTTAGGGTTCCCATTGACTCCCATTCATTTTGGCGTCACTTTGACAGCGAATAACTTTACATCTGAGGCATTTAAAGACTCAGTTTGTCCATTATTTATTTCTAAAGATTCACGACAATGTATAAAGGGCTCCATTACCTTCTATGTTACATTATGGCCCCGTATAAACAGTTTTTGTAAAAAAATAGGCTAACGATTGCGTCATAACCACTCGACTCTCTGTCCGTACAGACAAGAGGAGAAGCTCGCAGGCAATTAACTTAATATGGCGTACTGGCGTTACATTTTAAAATACTATACAACATAATGAATCAGAATACTTACTCCTGCTCACTCACGCCAAAGAACTCCCCACTCAAGCTCGCCGTCTCTACAAGATTAACGATGGCAGTTTTCACACACTGCCACTAGAACATTTACATCTGTCAGACAGGTTGCTGACGTCGTCAAGCTTTGTTTGAGTCTGCGCGTCAGAAACGGAAGTGCTAAAAAAACACTAAAAATGGACTTCACTTGTTTAAATAGAGTTCCAATGGGGTCGCTGTGTCCATTTCTTTTACTGACTATGGTACTGCGCCAGTGCGCCTTCACGGAGAGAAGTCATATTCATAATTTCACGGATTAATAAATTAAATTCTGCTCTGTACCCTATAAAAACTATTACCTCCAGAGAGGACTGCGACTGGAACTCATTATCATTTGAACTACTTTTGGTACCACTTTTGATATTTTCGCAAAAAATAAATGATTAATGTTACGTTTGTTTGTCTGTTATTTGTTTATTTATAACAGTTGCATTATTAGTTTTAAGAAATGGTTATGGGTAGGTGTAGGATTAACTTTAGTGGCTCAAAATAACGTTTTAATTTTATATTTTTACTAAAATTGTGTTTTATTATGTTTTATTCTTTTAACATTCTGTATAAAATAGGTAGGTTTAGGTTTGGGTGGGGTTTAGGGATCTTACATTTATTAAAAAAATATATAAAAAGGGAAAATATACATAAATATATATATTTTTTTAATCTGATACGCATTGAAAAGCAGCTTCATGATCAAATTTCTATGGATAACTGACTGGTCAGAGAAGACGTTCTATCTGTACGTATTTGAGGTTGTTTTTACGTAAATTTAGATACGTATCAAACCTGTAATTAAGTCCAGATAATACGTAAACGACACTGTAAATACGTAAAGGCACACACGTATTGGACAGTTTTAATTTACGTCTAAATATGTACGTTTTCTTTGTGAGATCAGGCTGAATTATTAGATAATTCCTCAAGAATTACTTAGAATCTGAAACAGTATTCTAAAGTGAAAACATAGGGAACCCATTAGTAATTAATAAAGAATTATCAGATCATTTTGCAGGACTTACAGAATTCTAAAGTGAACCTATTAGTAAATAATAATAAACTACATAATTTTGACTAAAAACAAGCTATAAAAGTAATCATAAACTTTGTAAAATACTGTAATAAAATCTGTTTATTTCAGATGAGAACAGTTCTTAATACAGCATATTTTATTCCATTTTAACATGTATACTGCCCACATTTTAACTAATTTAACAAACATTTCATAATCAAAAGTTAAACATTTAGAAGCAAACAAAATCCATATTTCATTTCCATTATAGGCTAATAAGTGGGCTGTAACAAAGTTGCTACTGTATCTGTACTTTTACCCAAGTACTTGATTTATGGGACACAGACTGATTATTAAAGTGTTTTTTTTTTTTTTTTTGCTTATAACTGTTCAGTAGTATTTATTTCATAGTTATTTTTCTTGAACCTTAACTAGTAGATAATTAGTAGTAGTTCTTAAGGAGGTATCACAGAATATATTAGTTACTGATTAGCTAACTGTTACTTAACATAATCATAAAATTATATTACATACTGATTAGTTAACACATCTTTCTTAGTAGTTAACAGTAGTGAGTTAAGTGTTAATTAATAATCACCCATTAGTTCTTCAATAATCACTTATTAGTTATGTAGTAAGTAAGAAACAGTATTCTAAAGTGTTACCGAAACTTGTAGTTTAGCTAACTACATTTTAAAAGGTACTAGTTTAAATTAAGAGTAGCTTGACAAGATGAAGTTTAAAGCATCTTCAACCCCTTTTTTTATAGCATCATAAAAATGTGTCTCATTCGTTGGAGAATGTGTTCTACACTGTGAATACATTTTTCACCCACAGTATCAATAATAGATTGTTTAACTTTATTCATATTAATAATTAATATAAAAAATAATGCTAAATTGTATCCACTTCAATAGAGACATATTTCTGATTTGTGATGATGGGGTACTTGAAACTTACTATGGGTCTGCTATGGGTGTACACGAGCCAATTCTGTAATGCAACATGTTTTAGCCATGCTTAGCATTCAGCGATACATATGCATGTGTAAATCATTTGAATTTGGAGCATGGTCTTTATTTGAATGTGCTCTTGAAGAGATCTTGCAAGGAGCCTGGGGATATCTGCTCTCATCTCCCTTTACAACAATAGCTCTCTCCGGAGAGTAATTAGAAGCTATAACCACAGCGAGCTGTGCCAGCAGGGGCTCAGATGAGCACTAGGTCTCCTGTAGGGACCAGACTGAGACAATCTGTGATCTCTCTTCAGGGTCATCAAACTGGACTAGACTGAGCACCGCACTGTAAAAAATCCGGAGTGCTTGCATAAGCGAACAGGATGATAGCGGGAGTCTTAAAGTCAACATGAAATCAAAACCTTAAAATTGTTTTATGTAAAGCAACAGCCATCAACGCACACACACTTGCACACTGAGGGAAAGCAGTGGCAGTGGCAGCTGATGCCAGGGCAGAATTAGTTAGAGAAAGAGTGTGTCTTTCTGGAAGTCTGGAGGCAGAGGAGCAGTTGGCAGATAATCCCGCTCTATTTTCCATAGGCTACAACACAGTGTTTTGATGTGCACATATCTTTATCCACATTGACATTCTCCAAACAGCCACAGTGTCCAGAGACCAGCGGCTGGCTCTGAAATAACCCCGAGTTGGAAATGATTCTCTAATTATAAACTCTGCATTGAGGGAAGTCTTGGCATAGCAAGGAGGAACACTGCAATCACCGACTGGGTACTTTAATGAACGTTTTTTTTAATGACCTACTGGAGGCCTTAACTCCATTTTAAGTTTTTGCTCAGCGTGGTATTTATATTAGTTCAAGGGAGGTTTATTTCAGAAGTTCTTTCCATAAAGACTACCAAGTCCAAATTAAATTGGACCTGAAAATTGTATGGGTTTTATTTATTTTTTTATTATCATTAAAAAAAATCCTATAGTTTCCTACATTTTATTTATTTATTTATTTATTTATTTATTTATTTATTTATTTATTTATTTATTTATGTTATACAAAAATAAGCAATACCAGCAAAATATATCTCTAGTTTTAGTCTCTTTCCTCACGCACTAAGAAAATTTTAATTAAAATCTGCTGCTTAATACTGTAAAAACAATGCAAGTTTTTCTACAAACTACTTGGAACTGTGATTGCATATTTGTATTTTTTTTTAATTTTGTATACATTTCTATTCTATTCTATTATATTCTATTCTATTCTATTCTGTATAACTATCTGGACCACTATAACATTGCATATTAATCACTGCAACTTAGTGCAGTGAAGATAAAATCAAGATATATTTTTATTGTAACTATGGACTACGTTGACAAGAGTAATGAAGAAGTTTTCATGATGAAGCTTAAACTGGTAATGTAAAAAAGAGAAAACAGATTTCACAGTAAATTATCTAGTTTTCAGAAGTAAAAAAGAATGTGTTTTAAAGCTTGTTGTTTTGTAGAACATCGCTTTGAGAACACCCTGCGAGACCACGTTCTGAAACGTGTGAAATCAGTCCAATATTGAAGCAAGATGCCATGAGCAAGGTGACGTGAATAACCAGAAAGCATAAAGGAGCATCCTGCAAGTTTACATGTTAACTTAATGCTCTTCAGAGAGTGTGTCTGTGGTGTTTGTGTGTGTGTATGCATAGTACTCAGTCAGTCAGAAAATCCTCTGTATAGCAAACGAGAAAAACAATGTCAAAGTGTAAACAAAATCAAATGTGCAATGAAAAATAATTTTCATTCATCCAATTAAAAATAGGGTAATGATTCATATCTCTATTTTTTTTTCATTCACTCAATTGACTTTCTGCCACCTGCCATGACTGTGAGCTTTTCTTTTGCTCCTGCCTGGCCATCTTTGATGAAAGTGGCCAGGTTCACGATCCTGCTGGGTCTGGCTCAGCTGTTGCTGTTGTTATCATGGGGATCACAAGTGGATTTAGTGGAGGGATCCAAGATGGGCCCGTCCTTATCTCGTTCCTCACCTGCTAGATCCACGGCTCCCTATCAGGGATAAGAAGCCTACCCCGCAGTTTCTTTCGCACGGAGAGAGAACCAGGCACTTCTTCTGTCTTTCTCTGAGAAGGTTGATGTGATGAGCATCGACACGGAGGAGACTGCAGACTCGCCACCACAATCCCTCACATATGAGGAGCTATTGGAGGTTATGACTCATGCTGTAGCCAAGCTCAGCAAAGATTGGCCAGCTGAGAAACAGGACACTCATCCAAAAAACAAACCGGTAGAGCACTTCCTTAAAGCCAGGCTCCGTTGCAACTCCAGGGCATTTGTATACTGAATTACATCAACAATTGGTTGATTTTTAGCAGATGGCTGCTTGGCATCGAGATGTCATCCTTGCCCATATGAAAGAGTAGAGGTTACTGCTGAATGCCAAGAAAAGTGAGATATCTCCACTACAGAGAACCACTTACAGTATCTAGGCGTGGTGTGAGATGCGACAATGATGCAGGCACAGTTGTCTCCTGCTCATATTGAAGTGATCCTCACAGCCATCAGGGGAGTGAGAGAAGGCCAGTCACTCACTGTCAAACTATTTCAGAGATCTAAGGTCTGATGGCAGCCGCATCCTACATGATACCTTTTGGCCTGTTGTGCATGAGTCTCCTACAGTGGTGGCTCAGAACCAAGGGGTTTTTCCGAAGGGGGAATCCGCTTCACAAAATCAAGGCCATGTGGTGATTCTTACATGCTTTAGACATGTGGAAGAAACCTTGGTTCCTGTCTCCAAAGCTCGCTGCTGGGGTCTCCTAGTAGTTGTGTAATGCTAACGACGGATGCCTCCCTCACAGGCTAGGGAATGTAGTGATGAATGGCCGCTCCACCCAAGGTCTGTGGGAAGGTAGCGATCATCATCTCAAGGAACATCATTTCATGTAGCACGTCAACTTTACAGACTTGCGCACCAGATCCTCCTCTGAGCTCAGGGAAAATTCCTGTCACTAAGAGCAGTCTACATCCCTTGGCGTATCAATCAGAGAGCAGAAATCCTGTTGAGACAGGGTCTGAGGGCTGGGGAATGGATGTTCCACCCAGAGGTGGTGAACCTCCTATGGAGAGAGTTTGGATAGCTGGAAGTGGATCAGTTCGCATCACAGGAAATGACACACTGTCCACTCTGGTTCTCCCTCACACATCCAGCTCTGCTTGGGCTGTATGCCATGGTATAGAAATGGCTGAGGCTTCCACTGTATGCATTTCTCCTGATCACTCTGTTCCCGGGAGTTCTGGAGAGAGTACACTGGGTCGGGGACCATCTGCTTCTAGTATCCCCGCTATGGCCGTCCTGAGTATGGTTCTTGAACCTTCTCTCCCTCATCGATGGCTGGAGATTGAAATCAGGAGGGACCTCGTCTCTCAGGCAGGGAACACCATCCTTCTACCCCATCCAGTTTTATGGAAATTGTGGATGTCGCCCCTCATGGGACCTGGCAGTGCTTCTGAAGGCACTTTGCCAAAGTCCTGTGAACCCATTGAAGATATTTTGGACAAGCTCCTCACGCTCAAGACGATCTTTCTGCTCACTATAATCCTGTTGAAGAGGATAGTTTACCTCCAGGCACTTGCTGTGCCATGCCTGGAGTTTGCCCGGGCATGGCTAGGGCATTCCTTTACCCAAGATCTTGGTATGTCCCTTAAGTGCCCACTTCCTTGCCGGGTCCAATTGTGCTGCAAGCTTTTTGTCCTCCTCCAATCTAGGAAGCAAGCACTGGATGCTTATACTTACAGAGCTGCCCAGTGGCCTAAGGCAGATCAGTTGTTCATTTGCCTTGGGCCACCTAAGGAAGGGGTTCCATTGACCAGGCAAACCCTGAGTCAGTGGGTGGTTGAGACCATACTGTATATTTATCACTGCCGCTTTTTATTTTTGTTTTTAAACATTATGCAAGTTAATTTGTAATACATTTCTAGAGCACTTGAAAGTACAACTGCATCGTCGCCAGCTGTCTCCTATCACAGGTCCGTCATTTGAAAAGTCATCTAGAGGATCAATTAGAGTGGTTCATCATTAGCACAAAATCATGCAGTAAAATAAAAAGGTAAAAAATCTCCTAATTACACATCACAATGAGGTGCGGAGACATACAGTAATTTTCTGCAATCTCCTTGATCGCATAATCAGCCCCAATTGCCACAATCTAAAATGAATCCAACCGTTTATAATTAATGATGTTTTTTTTTGTTTTTTCTTTATAAAGATAATTGTTGCAGATATGTTCAAGTGCTAATAGCACATCTCACCTCTGAATTTATTAAGTAAAAGAGGGCAGACAAAGAGGAGTGAAAGGGAGACACAAAGATCTGGGAGGGTCTATACAGATGACCTGACACCTCTGCTCTGGGTAAAATCCCTTGATTCACTCACTGAAACACAACTTTGTGCTTCTTATTCCACAACTCAGCAGAGCAGAGATAAGAAAGAATGAGATGACTGGAAAATCAGCTTGATTATGTTTGCTGGTAATTTGTGCCTTTACTAATGCTGGCCGGTAACCAAGGAGACAAGCTAGCGAATCATCTATTTCCTGTTATGTTGGAATGAGTATTTTAATTAGATTGAAAGAGAAAAAAAGAAACATAATTTAGTTGTTTTTCAGCGCACTGGCTTAAGAAATTACAATAAATAAAAAATAAATGAAGAAAGAGGTCCCCAGCTGAATTTTAATCACGGATGTATTTTAATCATTTCTTTTACAAATTTGAGATCACAATAACCAAGGGTTGTAACAAAGTTCTCTGGTGAGAGAATTAAGTTATCTCTATTTTAGACATGGATTATAAGTACTGTATATGCGTGCATGTCTCTCTCTCTCTCTCTCTCCATTTTTCTATATGATTGTTCAAATAAAACAGGCTTGACACGAAAACTTCTTAGAGGCAATAACCCCCTCCCCACCGCTATTACTGCTTCCTCAGTGAAGAGTAAAATAAATCAATAACTTCTTTTCTCTACTTTTCTCCCTCAGGAAACAAGGTCTTGAGTGAGCGATTAAGGAGTTTAAGGTTCCACAATAAGCGGAGAGAGGGAGCACAGACATACAGCTGGTCCACTAAAGACAGACATCTGTCTCTCAGGGACAAAAGAAGAGATGGCTACCACTGGAAAGAGACAGATCAATCTGGATCAATGTTTGATTGACTAAGAAATAATTTTCCCAATATTTAACAGTGGGCATGTTTTATAGATCATGGGTCCCTTAGGATGGAGTAGTTTAACCTTAGAGATATAGTTTAGCCAAAATAAATATTCCATCATCATTCACGCACATTCCAACTGTGCTATGCTTTCTTCTTTGTGTAACACAAAATAAGATCCTTAAAGGATGACAAAAATAAAATAAAATAAAATAAAAATCTGTTCCGCAGAAGAAATACCCTCATACAAGTTTGTGATGGAAGAATTTTCATTTTGGGCTGAACAATCCCTTTAAGTAGAGGAGTTTTAGTAGACTATGCTCCTCATTTAAGCAAAGGCTTAATTTAAAGTTTTGCTCTATTTTTAAGTTTTAATACTAGGTTAACTTGTTTACTGTGTCTACACACAGTGTTGCAGAGAGTTTTCACAGGCTCTGAATAAAGTGTGTGAAAGAGTTAAAGGAAATGATAC
>NW_020529024.1:0-131413 GCF_003368295.1 Carassius auratus
ACACACACACACACACACACATATATACTTGTATTCTGATTGGCTGGCAGGTATGTAGTAAAAGATAGAGAAAGAGAGAGAGAGCTCATAGATCACTGATTGCTCTGCACGCACACACAAACTTGTTGTCAAAGCTTCCCGGCGATTTTCATTAATAAAATAGCCTAGATACTAGATGCCTTCATTTTATTTTTCAGCAACGAGGTGGTAAAATCGCTGTTTGTGAAACAGACGCAGCTACACACAACTGTCCACTGTTATCTCTCTCTCTTTCTCTCTCAAATAATCGCGATCGATCAAATCATTGAGGTCTTACAGCACAATTTCAATACTGTGTATGATTTGAAGCAGGCAGAATGCTAGCGTTAACGTGCCATATAAGTGATAAAAAATTATATTTGAAATGGTAATTTTTTCCCATTCGGTCAATATTGTGCTGCAAAGAGCACAATGGAATAACAGTATAATCAATGGCTAGCTGTGCATTGGAAGAATTTTAAATGCACTTCACATGAGGCTGCAATTTTAAAATCCAAAGTAGATTTAAATGAACTTTGCCTTCGCGTCATGCATTTAAAATCATTTAATGCACGGCTAGCCATAGATTATACCTTACGGATATTAGTGCTGTCAAACGATTAATCGTGATTAATCACATCCTTTTATTTTTGATGTGATAAATCACCATTAATCGTTTGACAGCACTAGTGAAAGTAAGTGAAGTGTAAGTGAAAGTGACATTCAGCCAAGTATGGGTTGACCCATGACTGCATGACTCTGCATTGTTAAAGCTCCATCCGACAGGGGCACACCAAACAGAGGCAGTGAACCACACACACACACCACACACACTGTGAACACACACCCGGACAGTGGGCAGCCATTTATGCTGCGGCGCCCGGGGGAGCAGTTGGGGGTTCAGTGCCTTGCTCAAGGGCACCTAAGTCATGGTATTGAAGGTGGAGAAAGCACTTCAATACACACGGGCACAAACACATATATATTCTCTGGTGTGTATGTGCACTATGTGCACATAGTGCATGGCCACACTATGTTGTTGTTCAACTCTCATAATTTTGTCTTTCTTTCTATTTGTCTTTCTCTCTCTTTCACACACATGCCACACATTCAGTGGATATTAATGACACCAGCGAAAGCAAATTTAATGTGCTATTGGTGAGACATGCACTGCTTATCTGATGCCATAAAAGCTTCGACAGCGTTCCACACATGCACTTATGTACAATTATTCTGCTAACAAGCCTGCATTGGATTAATAAATTAGCTGTTTTTATTTTTGTTTTTTTTTGTAGCAGCAGGTCTATTTCAGGGAGCACTTTAAACTTATTTACGGGCACAATAACAGTAAAGCCATTACAGGTGGATGCTGGATAAATGTGATTTTCTAGACATAAAGCAGTTTGTTTCAATCAAACAGAATTGTGTGTGGCTACATTTTTACCCAATCTCAGTAGCCTACATGTGGGGAGAAGATTAACACCAAGAGCATTACAGCAAGCAAGACACTATGCTAGCTACTTTCTTAAATAGTGAGATTTGTACTCTAGAAGCAGTATTTCAAGGAGTGACTGGATGGTGTACTTTTGCAGGTAGATGTTTTCTTTTCATGTTTTTTATTTTTATTTTTTATTTTATTCTAATATTGTCAACAACCCCTTGTGCTACAGATAAGTTGATGTTTCTGGACAATTTTGAGAAACAGTTGCCACATCTGTTCGTAAATGAAACTGTATTTTTTAAACATAAACTAATGTTTATTAGCATGTTTTTCATGCAAACAGTAACAATTGGAGACATTCAGTGTAGTTTGATTTAAACATGCAGTTGTATTATATTGTATAGTGTATCCCAATTGTGGCATAATTTCATACTCTAAATACTTAAATGTATGGATATAGTTTTGATACATTGTATACAATATGCCAGTTACATTGCTTTGGACTAGTCTCAAATAGCCAGACTTGACCTTATTCTTCATCCCTAATCCTAATCCTATCCTACTTTATCTAACTATTATTAAGCAGCAAATTAGGAATTTATTAAGGGAAAAGTCGTAGTTAATAGTCAATAAGTGTTCCCTATTTTAAAGTGTTACCTTATACATAAAAGTTTACTCATATATATATATATATATATATATATATATATTATATATATATATATATATATATATATATATATATATATATATATATATATATACAGTATATAGTACACCTTCTCATTCAAAGAGTTTTCTTTATTTTCATGACTATGAAAATTATAGATTCACACTGAAGGCATCAAAACTATGAGTTAACACATGTGGAATTATATATGGAATCATATACATAACAAAAAAGTGTGAAACAACTGAAAATATGTCATATTCTAGGTTCTTCAAAGTAGCCACCTTTTGCTTTGATTACTGCTTTGCACACTCTTGGCTTTCTCTTGATGAGCTTCAAGAGGTAGTCACCTGAAATGGTCTTCCAACAGTCTTGAAGGAGTTCCCCGAGAGATGCTTAGCACTTGTTGGCCGTTTTGCCTTCAGTCTGTGGTCCAGCTCACCCCAAACCATCTCGATTGGGTTCAGGTCCGGTGACTGTGGAGGTCAGGTCATCTGGCGCAGCACCCCATCACTCTCCTTCTTGGTCAAATAGCCCTTGATGCCTTCAGTGTGACTCTACAATTTTTCATAGTCATGATAATAATAAATAAAAAAAAAACTCTTTGAATGAGAAGGTGTGTCCAAACTTTTGGTCTGTACTGTATATATATATATATATATATATATATATATATATATATATAATATATATATATATTAGGGGTGTAACGATACGCGTATTCGTATTGAACCGTTCGGTACGAGGCTTTCGGTTCGGTACGCGGTACGCATTATGTACCGAACGGTTCGTTGGACTAATTAATTAAATTTGGAAAATAAAAAAGGTGTGTGAAATATAATGTTATGCGTTCAACAAGGTAGCCCAATAACCCAAACGACGTAACAGGCAATGCCCCTGACACCCCCGAAGAAAAAAAACACCAACTTATATGTTTATGTTAGGCTACTCAGTCAGGCGCTCGCTCACTCAGTACGCGCTGAAGGCTCGGTACGGAGCCCCGCACGTCACCTGTAGGAGAGAAAAAACATCAATCCGTGGCGACGGTTTTGCAATCCGTCCCCTCAGTTTATAAACCGTGCTCATGAATTAATAAACTGTTCACTCGGTTTAACAAATCGTACCCAGGATTAACAAACCGTGCCCACGAATTCCCAGTCCGTGCGTTTAGATTGTGTAAACCGTACCCTCGGTTTTTGAATCAGTACCCACGAATTCATAATCCGTGCGCACGCTTTCGCAATCCGTTCCCTCGGATTTGAAAACTGACACGCATTTTACACTTAACAGTGAAACATGCATCTAACTCCGGCAGGTGGGGTGAGGTGGGTGGAGCTTAGTATAATAAAATCACAAAAATAAGTCTTCATGTTAAGAAAGAATTGTACACAAGCATTTCCAAAACTGTCCAAAGGTTATTTAAAAATAAAGCAATTCACAAATTATTTTATGACAAATATTTTTACTGTCTTGTACTCATTTATTTAGCCTACAAATTAAAATTATAAAAAATAACTTTATTTTTATTTGTACCATTATTATATATTATTAAACAGGTTATGCATAAGAATCTTTTATCCAAAATAACTTACAAAAGAGGAAAAAATTACTCCAGAGTCAGTCACAATGCCAGGTTTATTGCACAATAATAATCAAGTGCTATTATAGATTATCAGCAATTGAACAAGATTTTAATGCGCATCTTTCTTATTAAATCTTTGTATTCCACCTCGTACTACACTTGATAGAGAATCACTTAAGACACTTTGCTGTAAACCTATTCCACATAATAATATTCAATAAAACTGTATGTTAACACGTAGGAGTTTGCTGCATGAATCCGTGAGTACGGTTTACAAATCCGAGGGAACGGATTGCGAAAGCGTGCGCACGGATTATGAATTCGTGGGTACGGATTCAAAAACCGAGGGTACGGTTTACAAAATCTAAGTGCACGGATTGGAAATTCGTGGGCACGGTTTGTTAATCCGTGGGCACGATTTGTTAAATCGAGTGAACAGTTTATGAATTCGTGAGTACGGTTTATAAACTGAGGGGACGGATTGCAAAACCGTCGCCACGGATTGCTTTTTTTTTCTCCTACAGGTGACGTCCCGGGCTCCGTATACGGACATCACCGCAGCGAATGGTGCATTTACGGTGGAAAACGCAGGTTTTAAGAACATGCTTAATGTAATTGAGCCCCATTACAATATTCCTTCACGAGCCCATTTCAGACAGACCGTAATTCCTGCTTTGTTCCAAAAAACATAAGCCCAAATAGAGAACCAATTGAGTAAAAACACACTAAATATAAAGAGTTATAGAGTTCCATATAAAAAGAGTTACATCTTTGTATTTGTTCATAACCACTACAACAATATTACATTTAATTTTTAAAAAAAAATTTATAAGGAGCTATTTTTGTTTTATACAGTATGCTGCTAAGAAAACACCATAGAAGATGGGTAAAGAATAGCTCCATCATTGTTCAATGTAAAAAAACACATACTTTGTTAGTTTTAATAAATAAAACATTTTTTTAAAAAATCAAGGAAATTTATCTGTCAATTTTTTCTTTTTGCTGTATCTAAAACGTACCGAACCGTACCGAACCGAACCGTGACATCAGTGTATTGAACCGAACCGAACCGTGAATTTTGTGAACCGTTACACCCCTAATATATATATATATATATATATATATATATATATATATATATATATATATATACATATGAAGTTAGGTGTAGTGCAGGTAATTCCAACTTTGATGATAAAAGACTGGCTGTAATAGGTTTGGTAGCTCATTCAAATAATTGCACAGCAGTAGTATAGGAAAGTTTTTACAGAAATTGCACAAATAGTGACTAGAGTTGCTCTCTCATTAGCCTTGTAGCTTGTAAACAGGCCTTGGTTTCCCAGTGGACCAAAAAAAAAAAAAAAAAAAAACGATGTTCGTTGTTCCAAACCTGTATGGCTTTCTCTGTTCTATTTTCATCCATACAGTGAAAGTCAGTTGGGTCCAAACCAACATTGAACCTCAAAGACTTGTGTTTATGGACAAAAACAATCAAATCATATCAGTTTTTTTTTTTTTTCTCTCTCTCTCTCTTGCAACTCATGTTCCCTGCTTAATTGACTTCTGAAGATGACCCAGTAGCACTGATGAAAACATGCTGGAGTCAGATGAGATGCACACACAGTGAGACATCATTGCTGTTGGTTTCTGCTTGTCACAGAATAAAATGCTCTTTTTGGAGCATCACGAATCTCATGATTTATTCACAACATTCTGTGGCCCATCTGACTCTTTGGCATTGGGGGACAGACAGACAGACACGCAAACGCGTACACACACACACACACACACACACACAAACACACAGTGTCTCCATGCATGAAATCTTGCCATTGTCATTGATTAACATCAAACCCTTAATGAAGCTGAATGCGCAGTTGTATTGTTATAGTGTATTTTTCCAAATTAAGAGATGCACACAGTTTTCTCCTATTTCCTCCCCATGTCCTTCATGTGTTTGAATACAATGGCAATATAAATTGTGATGCTGAAATAAATAGCAGTGGTAATATCTTCAAGTGTGTATTTGTACAACTAACTTGATTTGAAACCCCGTTGTGGCTGAATTTTGGCCATTTCGAAGGGTTGTTTACACAAACAGATGGTCGGAATATCCTAGATTGACACACCATCTGCAAAAACATGTTACCATGGTAACTGATTAACAACCATAATCACCAGTTATTTACCTCACCTCAGTCTGCTTAGCCAACCTCAGAATCTTCTCCTCTCATGTTTATATTTTCCTTATTTTATTTATTTTATTTTATGTTTCTCAAGTAGCCAAAAGATGTAAGCTTGTCAATTATTCCTAAAATGTATCATCTACATTAACTCCAAGTCAGATATATTATTTAATATGATTGAATTAACCTAACTACATTAGAATATGAAAACTAATTTAATTTTACGGGTCACATCTCATTGAAATGCATTGTTCTCATTGTATATACGCATATGTAAAATGTTTGTTAAATTATTAAATGGAGAAGGAGAATTACTGTACAATTTAGCTAATATAAAGACTTTAAAATATGTTTTTCATGTAGTTATCTCTCTTTTTAATGGTTTGATTATAATTATTTTTTGTTGATCTTTTGAGCAGTGTTTGAAGCTGTAAAATATACGACACACCTGTGATTCCACATTAGTTCAGTTCTGTATTATATGAGGCAAGTCTAATAGTCTGATGAACTATGCTAATTTGTAAAACTTTTTATTTATTTATTTATTGTGTGTGTGCTTTGTTTTACCACTTGTGGCTTATAACTGTATTTCAAGTCTGTATTTATTGTATTGTAGGTTTTTACGGTTCACTTATGATCTCTCAAACACAGTCAAGGCAGCCTTAGAGAGAAATAAATGGAGTCTAAAATTAGTTCCCTAATGCTTTTTATGTACATAAATTTGATGAATGCAACATTTCCTTAAAATGCAAAGCTGCTAGTTTTCCTCTCCCCACCTGTTGGGAGAGACAGAGTCAAACAGTCTCTCTTAAAGATTCATCCAGTCAAACTACAGCAGTTCTGCTGAGGCTCCAATTACACTTGTCAGTGGTATAAGTGTGTACAGTACAGTATGTGTATGGATGGCTGCTTCTAACACATGCTGCCTTTATGTCTTATACAGAAACACTTTGTGTGATTAAGGATCCCTGATTTTCTCTCTCTTTCACTGTCTGTCTTTCTCTCTGTGTGTGTCTGCAAGTGAGAAAGGCCGCAGTGTCTCCCAGCACCTCGGACTACTTTGATGGACAGATGGACAGTCCGTGAGAGACAGACTTCCCTTTCAGCCAATGAGAAAAAAAGGTTGCCTGCTGTTGGCATGGTGACAGTTGCCATGAGTGATTGCATCCGGACCTTCAGCTGATGGTTCGAGGCTTCGACCTGTGTCTCTTTGGAGGTTAAGGGTGGAGAGGGCGGCACTGACTTCGATCCCCTTCACGTTTCCATCAGGCCATGGTTTGCCGAATTGTCTTGGCTCCATATGGCTTAAAGATGCCCGTCAGGCCTCTGACGACCTCATGCTGAGGGTCTGCAAGAATTTAACCCAAAACTCCGGGTTTAAATTTGGAGTCTGCTTTACTCTCATGGCTCACTGACACAATTGTGCACTAGTCAGTAAGTTCATCCATGCTTGATAATGTTAAACACGTTTGCTGTTTCTCTCGCAGCCCTCTGTCACTCCATTAATCACACACATCTGCTCCCTTCAGTCTGTCTCCTCAAGGAGACAACCGTGTCTGTTTGAGAGACCTTCCGATCTTCAATAGCGAAATAGTTAACACTTGATGATTATGTAGAATGGTAAATTTGGATGTTCTTAACAGATGCCGGGGAACTGAGTTCCCCTGTGGCCATATACTTTCAAAAAAAAAAAAAAAAAAAAAAAAACCTTTGGGGCTACAGCAGCTTGTCACTGAGACAATATCCTCTAAAGTTGCTAAGCCTTTAGGGGTAGATAAGGTAACTTGCGTTCTGTTCTGTTTTGGTACAATTCGATTTATTTTTCTGACAGTGGTTCTTCTTTCTTAAAGATCATATAGTTTATAAATTTATATTTACTGGTATCAAAGTGACTTCACAGTGGGAGAGCAAAATGGATTGTGTTGCATCAAAACAAATGAAAAAAAAAATAATGGCTGATAGATTTGATTGTGTGTTTGGGACAGGGATTTTGTGATCATATCTATGGATTATGTGCATAGGCGTTTTATATTTATTATGAGGTACACTTTACCTTTATAATGCATTATAATATATATATATATATATATATATATATATATATATATATATATATATATATATATATATATATATATATATATATATATATATATATATTTATGTGAGCTTTGCACTGTTACTTTTCCTCATGTTCTTTTTGTTGTGTATGTGACATGATGGAGCACATGAAACTAACTCAGGCGCCTGACTCAATAATCTTGATAATCAGGCAGTAAACATCTCCCTAAACTCAGTTAGAGCTTTTCTAATGTTGGGAAACTAGGGCGGTTGACATATGGTCTCTTCATAAGACACAGCCGATCGATGCTGATTACAGTCCAAATTTGGAGTCTTATCTCTGCCATCTATGAATCCTTTGTGTTTCTTTGCATGTTTTCTCAAATTATAGTGAAGGAACTGGTTTCATTATTAGCTGTAGGACACAATGAGGTTATTATCTCATGTGCTTCGTGTTGTGTGCTAACCTGTAATATCTTTGTGATGAACACTGCTATTAACTTCAGATGAAACCCTACAGGACATTCCTGTGTGTGTGTGTGTGTGTGTGTGCGTGTGTGTGTGTGTGTGTGTGTGTGTGTTTGCACCGATGATTGATGATGCTGTTTTGAAGAAGTGAAAATGGACGTTGTTCCCCTCAGAAGCATACCAGAGGGGATAAAGAGCACCATTGTGGGGCTTATTCCACTCTGCAGGGCTTTTCGCAGTGTGTGTGTGTGTGTGGTGGTAGTTTAGAGTATCTGCCAGTCATTTTTTACCGTTATGTCAGTCAGGTTTGTGCGAGTGAGCTGCTAAAAGCTTCTCTAGGCTCCCAGTGGTACACGTCTGTACAGAGTCCGTCTCCATCCAGCCGCCTAGGAGACAAACTCCAACAGGGCCGATGACTGATGAAGAAGAAGCTCTTTTCTCTCCCTCTTCCTCTCCATCTTTCTCCCCCTCTTGTGTTCAACAACTGTCTTCTCTTTCACTCTCTCTCAGTATTCGGTTCATCTATTCATCACTCGTTTCTATATCCAGGGCTTTTCCATTCTTAGGACTTATCCATTTGTATCTCTCTCTTTGAATGGATGGTAACGTGAGGACGAGAAAGTAGCCTTCCGAACCGATGCATTGTGGGGGATCTATTGTGCTCCGTACAGGAGGGAGTGAGAAAAAGGGAATGAGGGATTGAGAAAGAGAGAAACAGAGCAAGAGAGCTAAGGTGACTCGTTGGCCTGGTACGCTCGATGAAATGGGTCAGCTCACCTTACTGCTGCTGAATGAGACCTGTGTGTGTGTGTGTGTGTACTTGTGTGTGTGTGTGTGTGCATATGTCTATAGATCACAAGAGTAGACTACAGATGGAACGGATAAAATATGGATAAAACTTGAAAAATAGAGAGATATGTGTCTGTATACAGTAGTCAACATTTGAAGTGGATCAAAAAGTTGATCAAAGTTGTCCTAAGACAAGATGGGAATTGTTTTGGTTTTAGGACAACTTTGATAAAATGTTTTGATCCACTTCCAATGTAAATGTAAGTGTGTGTGTGTGTGTGTGTGTGTATTGTTCATTGTTCACACACAGAACAACCTCCTCAACAGCAACCAGTCTGGTTTCAGAAGTGGAAATTCATCTGAGACTGCCTTGCTCTCAGTTGCTGAAGCCCTAAGACTGGCAAGAGCAGATTCCAAATCTTCAATACTTTTCTTGCTGGATCTGTCAGCTGATTTTGACACTGATAAACCAGATCCTCACGTCAACCTTATTGGCAAAAGGCATCTCAGGAACCACACTCCAGTAGTTTGAGTTTTACCTCTCAAATAGGTCCTTCAAAATATCCCATCTAACTACGGGGGTGTCTCAGGGCTCAGTTCTTGGACCACTTCTCTTCTCTATCTACAGTACATGGCACCACTAGATTCTGTCATTCAGACACATGGCTTTTCATATTAGTGCTATGCTGATGACACTCAACTGTCTGATGATAGCTGACGATAGCTGCTCGCATCTCAGTTTGTCTAACAGAAATGTCTTGCTGGATGAAGGATCATGACATTCAACTCAACCTTGCCAAGACAGAACTGCTTGTGGTTCCATAAAACCCATAATTTCATCAAAATTCCCCCATCCAGTTATGCACATAAAACATAACTCCCTCAAAAACATCCAGAAACCTTGGAGTTAGGATTGATGTTCAGCTGACTTTCTCAGACCCCATTGCAAAAACTGCCCAGTCCTGCAGATTTGCTTCATTCAACATCAAGGAGATCAAGCCTATTCTTTAAGAACATGCTTCACAACTCCTTGTTCAAGTTCTTGTTCTGTCCAGGCTAGACTATTGCAATGCTTTTTTGGCAGGTCTTCCAGACAGTTTTATCAAAGCTTTACAATTAATCTAGAACGCGACAGAAATATAAATTTTTAATGAGACAAAAATAATGCAAATCACACCTCTGTTTATCAATTTGCTTTGGTTACCAATAGGTGCTCGCCTTAAAATTCAAGGTATTAATGTTTGCCTACAAAACCACCACTGGCTCTGCACCCCTTTACCTAAATTCATTACTTCAGACTTACATCCAGTCTAGAAGCTTTCTTGCATTCACTTGTGTTCTGCAAGTGAACGTTGCTTTATTGTGCCATCCCAAAGAGGCACAAAATTACTTTCACTTATAAATTAAATGTACCCTCCTGGTGGAATGACTTGCCCAACTCAGTCTGAGTCCTTAAACATATTCAAGAATTGGCTGAAAACACATCTCTTGCATCTTTATTTGAGTCTAGCACTCTCTATTCTAATCATATTCTTAAAAAATAATTATAAAGTCGATATATTACAAGAATAAAGTCAAAATATTATGAGAATAAAGTCGCAATACTACGAGTCAAAATGTTTCGATAATTAAGTAGTAGAAATTAAAGTTGTATTATTTATATTAAATTAGCACATGCAAATGTCCTGGACTGAGAGCACCAGGAGAAGTTGCAGGCCACCAGAATTGATCTAAATATTGTTGCATGTGTCATAATTGCGGTGACAGTATGCCTGGAAATAACATTTTGTATCTTCCATTGCATTTGTTATTTGTAGTGCGCCAGCTACCCAATAGCAATAATCTCTGTGCTTTTGATAGACCTATTTTTTTAATGTCTCAGCCTTCAAAATCAGTTTATGAAATGTTGAAAATTCAAATGAAAATAATAATAATAATAATAATAATAATAATAATAATAATAATAATAATAATAATAATAATTGTAATAATAGCATTGTATTTGTAAGTATTTTTACCCTAAAATTATCGTATTTGTATTTAAAACTCCCATTTTATTTTAAAATAAAATAGTATTATCAAGCTTTATTATTTTGTTTATATATATATATATATATATATATATATATATATATATATATATATATATATGCACTCCTATATATAAAATGTATGTTTATGTACTGTATGTAAAAAAATAAAAGCCATCTCCACTATCAATTCTAAAAGTCAATAGCTCCATTTCAGCATTCCAAATGTGCCTGTCATGAATATTGCACACAGAAGTCAATTAAGAGTGAATTATTAATTTTCTAAGTGTCAATATTTAGTAAACAATGATACTGGTGCCACGAGGAGCTCCCAGAGCAACTCTCTGTCTCTGAAAGACTGTAGTGCTCAGAAATGAAATGGAGAGCACACACTCACAGCGACATCTCTTGAGGGGATTAAGCAGGTGGTATACCCTCACAGCAGGAGCATGGCGAGATCTTTCTAAAGGCAAGTGATGTAGACAAGTGTAAGTGGATTCTAGACTGACTCCAAAAGAATAATAAACATAGAAGAGGGAGTTTTGCATCGTTCTCAGGTTGAGGCTCGCTCTATCTGCCAGCTCACCTTCGTTTGTTGACTTGAACACAATGTTTTAGGACATGATTTCTTTATCTGAATAGCAACAGAAATGGGAGTTATGTGAGTTGTTTTCGGATTTTCATGCACTGTGTAAATGTGAATGAATATACTGTATATATGGTGCAATAACCAAACATTGTATGGTTCTAAATTATATGTATATTATATATTTATGAATTAAAAAATCATTCGGATATTGAGTAAACATTATGTTCCAAGATTAATTTGGAAATTCCCTACCATAAATATATCAAAACATAGTGTTTGAATAGTAACATGCATTTTTTTTTTTTTTTTTTTTTTTTTTTTTTTTACCCTTAGAGTCCAGATTTCCAAATAGTTTTATCTCGGCCAAATATTGTCCTATCCTAACAAACGATACATCAATGGAAAGCTTATTTATTTAAGCAATTTCAAATGGACCCTTTTGACTTTTTTCATGTTCCTGGGTCACATACAGTATTGAAAAAATATGCATGTGAATATAAAGTATTAAGAAGTAATGTTTTATCATGTTTTCTATTTTAATGGAGACATGTAGGACCTCCAGCGTAGTACGGTACAGTGTTATTTGTAATTTAGAAAAACTTAAACTAAATTACAAATATTTACTTTTTAGTTGTTGACAGCTAACTAAAATAAGTTTGTTGAAGCGCTACAATTACTCTGAACTGAAAAAAAACAAAAAAAAAAAAACATAAAAACTAAACTGAAATAAACATTAAACCTATACCGAAAAAAAGGAAAGAAAAGGAAAGAAAATTATGTATTCGACCAATGAAATCTCCAGTTGGGCAGGGTTTGCGGTTAACTGATTTAGGAATCATATGTGCATGCACAATCTTAAATGTTTTGTTTGTAGCTGATAAAAAAAAAAAAAAAAAAAAAAAAGGTGGGACTGACATTCTTACAGCTACCATACTGAGTAACCCTCTCATTTATTTCTCTACAAGCGGCCCCAGCCCCCCCACCCCACCCCCTCACACACACAACCCCACAATGTCTTTGGTGAAACTCTGACATGCGCTTTACTCCATAAATGATTACTCCTCATATTTCAGACTTCTCTCTCTCTCTCTCTCTTTCTGTCTCTCACTTGTGTATGAGGTGCATGAAAGGCCATAATCATAGATGTCACACCCACACGCACACAAGGCTAAAGATTATGCGTCTCTTTTGGGAATATTATAATGCTGGTAATAACACAGACAATGATGAATATAATTTTACAACGTCAGTCACTTTTTTGACAGCACTGGATGAGTATTTGGAGCTTGTGTTCTGTGAAAGTTCTGAAAGAGTTGGAGCAAGAAGTGCTTTTTGTGTGGCAAGTGTAATCTTTGAAGTTTATGCTTTTTAAAAAGTGGCCGACAGCCAAAGGCGCAAGAGTGAAAGGTTTGTGACACTCTTCTGGTTCTTGCTGTGAGGTCCTTCTGAAAAGTCTTGATGATACTTAATGGTGATTGGAGACAGAGATAAAACGCACACACACACACACACACACACACACACACACACAAATGGGACTCTTGATGTCTGGAGCCAAAAGCTTCACGACACAGTTCACAGCACTATAATCGAACCCATTTCCATGTGTGTTTTACCGGCTGTGACATATTGATAGCGCTGAGTTAGACGTTCCATCTGAGACGCAACTCATCATGCTTGGATCCAATCACCATCATGTAAAGTGTGTTTTGGCTAGAGGCTCAGTTTCTATTCACAAAATTTCAAGTTCCACACAATTAAGTTGCAGGTTTAAGAATGTTAAACACGCATTGTCCAATCACGGCTATACATTTACAATGATGCGATCTTGTCTTTCTGTTTAACAAAAAAAAAACAAAAAAACAATTATGAATAGGCCAAAAAAAAAAGGGAAATAAAGGCTGTTTATATCAGCCGTCTGCAATCAAGTCAGCCCTTTCAGGAAGTTTTCCAGCTGGTTTGAAAGACTAGAAGAACCAAGCAGAGCTCTTACCTGGAGCGATAGCATTCGAAAGAGGCACTTTCACTCAGTGGTTTCAGCTTGCGGTGTGTGGAGATTTGACTGAGAGATATGCAGAGAACAAATCTGCCTTTTAGTGGGCTGGAGGGGAAAGGAAGGGGATTTTGAGGCATGCTCGGATAAGAAAAGTTTGTGATACGAGACAGTGGGTTTCTGGCTCTGTGAGCTGTGTGCTCTTGATGGTTGTAAAGTTAGTTTGATTTACAAGCTTGATAAACAAATATACTTCGCCAAACACACACGAGCGCAATTATGTCACTCTGAAGTGCGTTCTCATGTGTTTCTCTCTATTTTCTTGTTCAACACAAGTTATTTATGTTCTGTGTCATTGCTGTGGCAGCCATAACTGCAGTAATCACAAACATGTCATGTCAGTGAGGAGGGCATTGTGATGGTATGCACTGTGCAATAGGAGAAATGTGTTCAACAGATGTGTGCAATCCTGTAATTTTGCTTCATAGAAAAAGTATATGTCATAAAATATATATAAACCAGCATAACTTCAATCTCATTTAAAAAAAAAAAAAAAATCATACATATTAGCTAAGTTGGAGGTGATGAACTATACTACTCATAAGTCATCATTAGGGTCTGTCATTCAGAAGCATGGCTTTTCTTATCACTGCTATGCTGATGACACACAACTCTACTTCTCATTCCAACCAGATGATCCGACATTAGCTGTTTGCATTGCAGCCTGCCTAAGAGTTATTCTAGCTGGATGATGCTCCATAATCTTCAACTCAACCTTGCTAAGACAGAACTGCTCGTCGGCTCAGCCAACCCAGCACTTTATCACAACTCCTCTATACAGCAGGGTCTGTCAACCATAACTCCTTCCAGGACAGCCAGAAACCTCGGAGTTGTGATTGATCAGTTAAGCTTTACAGACCATATTGCTTCAACAGTCCGGTTCTGCAGATTTGCCTTATTCAACATTAGGAAGATTCTTCCTATCAGAGCAAGCTGCACAACTCCATGTCCAAGCTCTTGTTCTCTCCAGACTGGACTATTGTAATGCTCTCTTGGTGGGCCTTCCTGCATTTACTATCAAGCCTCTGCAACTCATCCAGAACGCAAAAGCGAGAGTGGTCTTTAACAAACTGTTCAACATTTCACTGTGCAACTGCCGGTTGGACTTTCTGCCTGGAAGTCCTCAGGATTTACAGGTCGGCAGTATGACATCCAGCACCATCACACTGAACACTGGGGCAACCCAAGGATCTGTGCCGAGCCACTTTCTCTTCACTCTGCTGACACACGACTGCACACCATCACACAACTCCAAACTCTTCATTAAGTTTGTGGTTGAGACAACTGTAGTGGGTCTCAATAGCAACAGAGATGAGAAAAACTACATGAGTGAGGTGAGCCGCCTAGCCAACAGTATCTCTCTGAATGTGGAGAAGACGAAGGAGATTGTTGTAGACGTCAGGAGAGTGCACACTCAACATATTCTACTGACCATCAACAGTGCGACTGCGGAGGGAGTGACTCCTGGACTGACAACACAGCAGCATCTCTACTTCCTCTGCAAATTGAAAAGAGGCAGAGCCCCGGCCCCCATCACGTGCACCTTCTACAGAGGCACCATTGAGAGCTATGGAAGGATTTTCCTGAGAATTTTCAAATGGAATTGCAAATTGTATTTTCATTTGCGCTTTCAAAATGGGGACGCATAAATTGTGACATAATCCAAATGCAATTGCAAATCTTGCATTACCGTTTGCATTTTTGCTTCCGTGAACGCACAGTGACTGCCAAATTTCAAATGAAAAAGCAAAGCCCATTTGCAAATGCATTTCTCATGTCTTACGAGCTATGAGCCTGTCATATTTAAATAGCAATATTGATTACCACATTTGTTTTTTCTCTCTGCACTGCACATGTAAGCTGCCAAAACTCAAATGGAATCGCAATTCCTTTTGCATTTAAATTTCCGACGTCTACATGGAAACCTGTCAATAAAGTGACAGGAGTGGGGCCATTTTATTGGGCTTCGAAGTGACGTCACTTACAGTCGACGGTAATAAACAATTATTAATAGACAATTTTGCGGAATGTTTTGAAAAATGGAAGTAATCGGTGAAATTGTGGAGGACATTTTGACACTAGCGCAGCAAGTTGACGATAGTTCATACGGTACAGATTTCCTTTTACTCAGAAGCCATTTGGTTTTGGACAGGTTAAATGAGTTTGTGGCCTTGAAGAAAAGCATCATCAGTAATGATGTCTTCACCAATCTAATAGCGCGTTTTCACCGAAAATAGGACTGTAATTTACCAGCGGAATAGTTTCATTGGAGACAAGCTCAAGCCAGCAGTTAGGTAAAAAAAAAAAAAAAGTTAACTCAAAAAACCCAGCACTGGAGTAAAAATATTTAGGGTATCCCAAAAAAATTACCCAACAAGCTGAACGCAGCATTTGGGTTATATAAAAATAATCCAGAATTTTTCAGAGTGTATAAAAATGTAACGCTGTAAGTATTGTTGATTCGTGTGATTTATGTCATAGCTGACTTTTTTAAATCTAATTAATTGGTTATTTTCCAGCAAATCTAACCGTATTATGATATATTCTTTGACATAAAATTACTTAAATGACTGTGATTTGAGATTTTGGTAATGCTGCATAGTGCACACAGTCTCCTCAACTCATTTATCTAATACAATTATAATAAAAATGTGCGGCCCCTTGAGGCTGATGGAATCCTGCTTTTTGGCTTCAGAATTGAGTAGTCCTGGCATATTATTTTTACTTCTCACTGCTTTACTTAATGATATTTGCACAGACCCTAGTGTTTCGACAATCATCTCTCTTTCTCTCATTCTCTACCCACTATCCCTCCCTCCTAAGGCCAATTAGTCAACTTAAAATGTCTCCATTTCTCATTTTAGTGTGCAGTGATCAGGATAATAAGAATTAATAAGCCATTCACAATGCACTCAATAGAGAATGTGCCTCTCATCCAGCGAGAGCCTCTGCCGAGATCCGCACCAGAGATCAACACAATTCTCATCTCGTTAAAGGGGTCAAGAGTGTACACACATACACACACGCTAATTTGTCCACAATTTACATAGTCATTATGCAGCTGATATCTCCCAGTTGATTATGTTGCTTATCATTCAGTTTATTTACATTGTCTGTCTCTGTGGCTCCTGTGAGTCAGATGACAGGATGACTGCTTTGAAAGGCTTTGTCTTTCATTTTGATAGACCTTGAAATTTGCTCATGAGTGGAAAAGGCCATACAGAAACGATTTTGGCAGGGTCTGAGTAAAGAACAGCTTTGTTTTGGCATATTTTCTGATTCTGAGGAAAGCAGTCAGAAAGGTCTTCTTTTTTTGTAAGCATCTATTAGGTAGGTTTTCTAAAAATGAACATTCTGTCATAATTTAATCATCCTCATGCCATTCCAAACCTGTATGACTTACTTTTTGAAGACATTATTTTGAAGAAAAGTATCAGCGTTTTTGTCCATATAAAATTCCGTTTTATCCAGTGGAAGTAAAATGCAGTCCAGTCCATTAACCTTCAGTGTAAACTGTGGACAAAAACATTTTTTCAAAATATTGCAAAAGTCATACAGTTTAAGGTGTGTACATAATACAACATACAACATAGGGTGAGTAAATGATGACAGTATTTTCAATATTCATTGAACTATGCTTTTAAGTGTATTAAAGCATATGAACTAAATTTTCAGTGTATCACCCTGAAGTCAGGATGCCGAGGCCTGGCATTTAACTTTCATGTTGGCTGATGGTCGTGCTGCACTACATTACTGCTGATGTGCATCTCTTCCCTCTTGAGATTTTGATGAAACATCCTCTTCATTTTTTCTCCTCTCTTTTGCTCGAGTGTGAAAGTTGTGAGTTCGTCTCTAGCCTGATAAAAATAACATCCACAGAAGCCTGAAGAAACTCGACCATCTGTTGCTGTGATCTCAGTCTTTATTTCTTCCACTCCTTCCACATTTTTTGTCTATCTTTATATATTTCTTCCCTCCTCATCCCTCTTTCGGATTATAGCAGTAAAACAAAAAAGCAATAAAAAAATAAAAAATAAATAAAAACATTCGGACAAGCTAAATTGTGTATCGGTATTCAGTGAATAGTTCTGGTCTTAGATGCTGATTGGTTAATCCATTCACTGATTGAATTAAGCATTATCGCACGGGCTAGAACATTGCCCTACACACAAGTAATGAATGTCAACACACCATGAGGCTGTAGTGTGATACTGCCTGAATAAAACAATATCACTTTTTTTTTTTTTTCGTGATTAGAGCTACAGCTCATAAAATTCAAAAATATTTTAATATTTTCCAAGATCAATAAAAAAAATAAATAAAAAAGTTCAAGTTCTTTAAAGTTTGTTCATTTATGCACTCAATTCTTGGTCTGGCTAATTTAACACCAATGATAGCATCAATGGGGTTGAGGCATGGAAGCAATCAGCATGTGTCTGAGGCACTATTGAGTCTTCAGCTCGTCTGTATTATTGGATCAACTGTTTCTCATCTTTCTTTTGAAAGAAATTATCCCATATATTCCAAATGGGGTTCAGGTCAGGCATGTTTGCTGGCCAATCAAGCACAGTGATATCATGGTCAGCAAGTCACTTGGAAGTGGTTTTAGCACTCTGGGCAGGTGCTTAAGTCCTGCTGGAAAAGGAAATCAGCATCTCTATAAAAGTTGTCAGCAAATGGAAGCACAAAGAGCTCCACAATCTCCTGGTAGACAGCTACATTGACTTTCCACGATAAAATACAATGAACCAACACCAGCAGACATCACATCACCTCAAATCATCACTGACCTCAGAAACTTCACACTAATCTTCAAGCAGCTTGGATTCTGTGCCTCTCCAGTCTTCCTCCAGATCTTCATTTCCAAATCAAATTTAAAAAGAGCATTTAACGGAAAAGAGGACATTGGAACACTGAACAAAAGCCCAGTTAATTTTCTCCTGGTAAGATACTTCTGACGTTGTTTCTGTTTCAGAAGTGGCTTGGTAGCCCTTTTCTTGAAGATGTCTGAGTGTGGTGACTCTTGATAATTAATTATTAATCATTTATATAGCACTTTTATAGGCACTCAAAGCGCTTCACATAGACGGGGGTATCTCCTCATCCACCACTAGTGTGCAGCATCCACCTGGATGATGCAACGGCAGCCATATTGCACCAGAACGCCCACCACACACCAGCTTACTGGTGGAGAGGATGAAGCCAATCAGCAGATATGGGGATTGTTAGGAGGCCATGATGGTCAGAGGCCAATTGTCAAATTTGGGATTTTTACTGACCACAGAGAGTCAGGACCTCGGTTTAACATCTCATTCGAAGAATGGTGCTTGTTGACAGTATAGTGTCCCCATCACTACACTGGGGGGCTAGGACCCATACAGACCACAGGGTGAGCACTGCCTGCTGGCCTCACTAGCATATATATAATCCCCTAATTGAAGTTCAAACCAACTGATTACACATGCTTTTAAAATTGTATAGTTTAATTTAACCATTAAAACAGATTTCACAGATTTTCATTCCCTATGATTATTTCAATTAATTAGACATAATTTTTGATTACTCAGTTTGAATTTAACAATTAAAATAAAATAGTATATTTAGTAACATAAATTGAAATAGCAACATAACTATGAATATATGTATAATATAAATTAGTGGTGAATACATATATATATATATATATATATACACACAGACACACACACACATATATATATATATATATATATATATATATATATATATATATATATATATATATATATATATATATATATATATATATATATATGTATGTATGTGTATTAGGATATAAGAAATATGTATAATTACGATATTAATGCATCCCAACATTTTGACATACAGCTGACTGACTGAAACACGAAAAAGCACTGGCATGAAACAAAGAAAGCTCTGGCATGTAGTCAATCGTACTTAACAAGATAGCTCTCTAATGAAGCACTCTCTAAACAAGGGTTAGTCTAAAAATACCTCAGGCCTGATATTTGTTTCTCTGAGAAGTGTTTTTTTTTTTTTTTTTTTTTATCAGACACTATAGTCCAGGGCCATTTCTAGACAGCAGTTTAGCTGTGGTTTTCAGCTGTGAGTATGGTAGTTGTAGTAAGCATATCTGTACTAAGTGCACCCAGTAGGATAGTTTCACCTCTTCCAAGTGTGCACACATGCCGTCGTGTACGGCGCTGGGAGGAATGCATCTGTCATCATTAACAGGATCACAGACAGCCTGGAGGAGGAGGATGCAGGAGAAAAGAAAGTGTTTATTTCATCCATGTTGCCATGCACACAAGCTCCATGACGACGGGAGTAGGCGGCATGCTAGCTGCTGGCCGCAAGATTCTCAGATTGCAGCATCTTCTCTTCTGACATCTACCCTGATCTCTCGCTTTCTGCTCTTTTTTCTCTCTCTCATCTCTTCTGCGCTGGTATTTCTCTTTCCTGTCATCTCCAGGATGGACAGTGCTGGCATATTGGGGAGTTTTTATGTGTGTGTGTGTAGATGTACTTTGCTATAATATTAGCTACATGTACATTATTTTAATGCTTTATTATACTAATAGAAGAGCATTAACAACAACAAAAATGCATTACATGTATCAATAAGAGATAAAAAAATGTATTTAATGTTTTTGAATTTATTTTTATGTGATATATTTTCTTTTTAATGATGTTGTGCTTTTAAATTCATAACTTTAAGTTATATATTATTTTATGACAGTTTATGCTTCAGTATGCTTTCTTTTTTAAGTAAATCCCTGGTTTCAAACATGAATGATTTTTTCTTAAACCTCAAATGTCCACTAACAGCAAACCCCATTGGTTCTTGCAAGTCATGTGATCAAATGTCATGATTTGAGCTTTGTGTTGACATATTTGATGTACAGTAGTGCTCAGTCTAGTTTGACAGCAAGTAAAGGTTGAATTTAAATCTGTTTATCGTTTAACTTTTTCTGTCAGATTAAAAAATCAGAATATACCACTGCAGCCTGTCATCACTGCTTTCATGTCCTTGAGACCATTTTCAAAATATCTTCTGTGTTTCACAGGACAAAGAAACTCATAAAGGTTTGGAACGACATGAGTGAATTTGACAGAATTTTAAGATGTTAGGAAACTGCAAAAGACGTATTCTCAAAAAGACATCAGTATAAATAACCATTTGGTTAATCTGTTTTTTTCATTCTCAACCACAGTTGCCAAGGTGATTTAGTTGTGACTGTGCACCACATGCCCAAAGCCAAAAATTATCAGCGTCTGATGAATGATGCAGGGCTGCAGGTCAGGACCATGGCAGGAGCTCAGTTTTGGGAGAGGATTGCGAAGATCTGCGGGCCGCTGATATGGGAAAACCCCAGTGTAAACACACACTCCTCTAACCCACTCAGCTACACTTTGAAATCTGTCTGAATGCCACCTGTGTTGCTAACAGCAAGTTTCTGATTGGATGTGGGTGTGCTTAGACAAACCCTGATAATAACATTAGCACAGACACATCTGTCGTATGGCATTTAACACCCCCCCCCCCCCTTCAAATTAGACCTGGCGATCCTGAGCACATCCTCTACATCAACTTTACGTCAATCAAGGCATTACAAAGGATCCAAAAGCACAGAAATGGCAATGTAACATCTGATATGTGTTTTTTCGACAAGAATAATTGAAGTAGAAATTAAATCAAGTCTCAATCAAAAATTCATCACCGTTACTCACTATTGCTCGGAGACATGTTTTAAATGCACACCCGGGACCCGCCAGTGACAATCAAACTAAGCCAAAGTGTCAAACTACATTAGGCACCACGCCGCTGGCACACGAAAACTCTTGCATTGTGAATTTAAATAGCAAAATTGATAAATAATAGCCAATTTATGTATGTAATCAACCGTGCTAAAATATACTTCTCTACAATGTTAACTATGAAACCTCTGATACTAAAGGTTAACAAATTGAGGTGCGTGGTATTCATTGTCAGATCCATTTTTTAAGGTCAAAAAGTAGAGAAAATACATGTGAAGTATGGTTGGAAATAAGTTTTTAATAAAACATTCTTGGTCAGATTAACATTAATAGTCAGAATGTGCGCTCTCTTAGAAAAAAAAAAAGACATATTATTAAATTATGGTCTAAAATGTTCATGTAGAGATGATGATAATGACGGCGATTACTTATCATAATGAATAAGCACAGATCTTCTTCGCCATCATAATCATCATCTTTTATTAGTGGCTGAAGAAGTTCTCCAGATATTTAGTTGTCTACATACTGAGTTAAGCATCAGGCTTTTTCATGTGAAAATAACCCACTGCGTGATTAATATCTTAAAGAATGTGTTCCAAATTAACACATTTTAATAATCAAAATATGCTTCATTTACTTTAATCATTCCAGCACTTCATCTTGATTAGAGTTTTCGAGATTAATGAGATAAAAACATGTAAAGAACCAAATCTACATATTATGACTGACAACTCGAACATAAAATACAGACATTTTATATAAAATATACAGATGGATCATAAGATCAGTTTAAAATCATCTTGGATGATTTTATAGAAACCTAGCTGCATCTCGCACCATATTTTTCGATGTCATTTGACAGAACTAGAACAGAACGTTTTTGCATGTTGTTAATTAATGTGACAACGCACTCCGGTTGCACTCTTCACTTTAGAGGGTCTGTAGACCAAACAGATGTTCTCAAGTCATTTGCATAACAAGTAAAAACATCTATGCTTCTTTTTTTTTAAATCAGTCTAGTATTTTAGATACAAATACCCACAGATAAGCTGAACATACATCATTTAACCAATAATGTATGTCTAAATCAGAATTTCTGGCACAGGATTCACAGGATTTTGCATGAGGCCATGTGATTTTTCTTCATCGTAAGTTCACACATCAAGGCAGTCGTGGAGGTAAGAGGAGACGCAGGCTGTATGTTACTCTGTCCTCCCTATCATTGATTTCACTTCTTTCTTTCATTTGTCCTCGCACAGGCCATTATTACATTTATAGCTGTTTTTATGGCCCACCGAAGACTGCTGACTACACTGACAACCATCAGACCTCTCTCTGTCTCCCTCAATGAATAGATTCAGGCCCCTCTAACTAATGAAATATTAAATGCGGGTTTCCATGTAACTCAGACCCTGAAAAAATAATCTTAAGGGTGTTTAACAAATAAAAATGCTCTATTTTACTCTGTTTCAGCCAGCTGATGATAGTTCCTCGACACCAAGATGAAGCTTCTGCCACATTTGAAGAGCGTTAATGAGCGCACTGGAGCTCTCTGTATTGTGTGTTATTAATAGAGCTGCAGCAGGGATCGTCCCGTTCACACTCACTCACTGCATCGCTCTCCATCAGACGAACTGCGTGTCGTTGTTCTAAAACATTCATAAATGCGCAATGGCGAAGACCGCCTCACCAGAAAGTGATGACAAGCCACAGTGAGAAGTGATGACATGTTACATATGCCCGCTAGCGTCGGCCGCGCAGCCATCAGCTGATAGCATGCTACCCAGAGAGGTATTAATAATCATCTGTGCGCATGAGAGAGTGCTTCATGTGTCTCGTTCACGCTTAGGCCATATAATGTACCATTTACTTAAGTTACCTGCCACTTTCCACAAGCAAGGTATAGAAAAAAGGGCCTGTAAAATAAAACGGAATTAATGTTCTTTCTCTTTTCAGTAAATGGTCATGCTGAAAGGTTTGAAAGGATGTTACCAGTTTCAGATTTTTATGTTATGTTTGTCAAGGTTAGTTTATGAAGTTTTTTGCACCAATTAGGTCAATTTGCACCAATTATTTTTTTTTTTTTAAAGTCACCTGCCATCGCCATTATCTCTTGCAGAAACTGAAGTAAACACCCACTGCTGTGATTGGCTAACTTTACCGCTCTGCATCCATGCCCTACTTTGCAGCATATATTGTGTGTTTTGATACTCAAAATGCCAAGTGCTTTGATAAATTAGATAAATGTTTGAGCTAGAGTCAGATCCTGGGGCAAAAGAAGTCGAAACAACGCAACCACAATGATAGAAACAGTCTTTTTTAGTGTGGTAATTGCTTATTTTTTTTTGGTATAGTTTTAAAAGTATTATTATTACTTTTGATATTACAAAAGATGCTGTATGTATGCAGGTACAAACTGATTTAATTAGCAACACTCAAACAGTCATACACTTGATGTCTTAATGGCTTTAAACATTGGGTTGTCGGTTATAACAAGCAGACTGTAATTTATTCAAAATACTTAACCTGCGTTGCCTCTTGAGGACAAAATGCTTGGCACTGCCTTACCTTTCAGTAAAATTAGTTTTGAAAAACCAACAGCATGTTAAGAATAATTCATAAAAGTCCATTGTGAAAAAAAAAAAAAAAAGAAAACAGACAAAAACATTATCTCTCCATCACTCAGGCATGCACATTTTTTGGAGGTACATTTTCTTTACATCCACTGACAGAACAATGTCTGAGTTTGACAGTCTTCTCCAGGCTTCAAATCTGGGTCCTTTCAGAAGGGTTAAAAATAATTGTTCATATTTTAAACTAGGGAAGTTAGCTTTGAGTTCTGAATCTTCCGATATTCTTTATTGTAGAGTAACCTCTTATATGTGTAAATATCAAAAACATTATTTGTCATATTTCTATTCTCCAATCCAATTCTCAAATGAATCCAATTATTGCTATTAATAAACCATTAGCTATGACTTTTGCCTCAGTAAACTATTAATTTGCTGCTTATTAATAATTAGGGTAGTTGTTAACTTTAGGTGTTGGGTAGGATTAGGGATGTAGAATATGATCATTGCAGAATATGTGCTCAATAAACACTAATAAACAGCAAATGTTAATAAAAGACATGCTATGTTAATAATATACATGCTAATTAGTAATTAATTAATTGTAAAATTTAATTACTACAGTAAAGTTACCAACGTTTTGATTATATTTTATGACCCCTTTAAAAGATTTTATAACATATAACTGCATTAAAGTGTTAAAGACATTTAAAGCATGCAAATTTTTATTTATTTGTTTAGCTAGTTTTATATTTTATTAAATTTTTTCATGCTAGGTTAATGTTTAAGTTAAGTTTTAAGTTAAGTTTTGTAAACCTGTCTTAGGGTTTATGGCAGAAAATGTGGGGTTTTCTCTTTCATGCTTTAAAAAGCTGCACAAATCTCAAATTGTTAGCACTTGAGCTTTTTACATTTAATTAATTTGTCATATTAAAAGGTGTTAAAGTAGGATTTCACAGACCTAACTGTTCTTTTTATCTTTAATTCTGAGTTTATTTAAAAAAAAAAAAAATGAAATAAAATAAATAAATCAGCACACCATAAAGTCTGTCTTGACTAAATCCTCTGCGCAGAAATATTCTGTTTTTGACTTACCAGCATTTGTTGTGTAATGTAGATTTACTAACTTTGCTCTACATAAACAGCCCCTTCTTTGAACATATCATACAAAAATGACCAGGGAATGTCGACAGATCTGGTATTTTTGCATTATATGGTCTTGACATCAAAGCGGAAAGAGTGATCTAACACACTGATCTACAGCAGTCATGTCAATGTATATATATATATATATATATATATATATATATATATATATATATATATATATATATGTTAAGTGCCTTAATTACTGGGATGTTTGCTATAAAAAATTCAAAATTAAGTTCTGATCAAAATTATACCGAAGATAAAGCACTGAATACATACCTTTAATTACACTGTGATTTCTAAGGTGCTTTATTGATGGTGAAGTCTTTTGTTTTACATGCATGCACACACATCACACACAAGCTAATATTCATCATTTTGTCTTCAATAATTATGCATAGCAGCACAAGGAAAGGCTGATTTGGGTCAATGTCCTGGGCAAATTCTCAACCTGACTGATCTGAACAGTGTCTGGTTGTCATGGGAACACAAGGAGCTGTGATCACAGTTTCTTGCTAAAACAATTTTCTGACAAATGTCCTGTTCACATGTTTAACCTTTTTTTGTTTTACCTGCCTGAGATTCCTTAGAATCCACAGACAAATAATTATTGACATAAATAAATTTCTTTGGCGTGGAATTTTTCTTGCCCAAATAACATATCCTAACAAATATAATGCTATACATTTATGAAGGAATGAAAAGTAGGCTATATCAAAACTTGCCAATGTCTTTTTTTTTCATCAATACTCTCAAGAGATCTTATACAAATTCATTTGCAGGAAGTGCTAGTTCGCCAAAAATGGAAGTTCGTCTTGTAATTCCTAATATGTATTTATTTTCTTCCTTGGAACAGAAATTGAGAAGAGCATGTCTGGTGTGAATATTCGGAATGAGATTCAAGTTATGAGGGTGAATAAATAATGATGTGAAGTGGTGGGTGAGTAGATGATGACAGAAGTTTTGTAAATCAGAGCAGTGAGTCACAAAATGCAACAAAATCTTGTTTGGGCAAATATTTTTGGAGTAATTTGATTTGCAGGCTAATAATCGCGAGCTCAGCAGCCGTGTCTTTGCCCCCAACCCACGTGCCACATGGGAATCATGGGAAAATAATGTCGAGGGCTTTCAGTTCCCAACGCTGATCCTATCAAGGCACAGGAAATGGCATTCTGGGTAAAAGCCAGTGCCATGGGGACTGAGTGGGAGAGTGTGTTTGTGTGTGTGGTACTGTGAGTCCGTGGCACCAGACAGTGATGTTATTTTGGGACAGATACCACCGAACAAGAGGTGATAAGACGAGGTGACGTCTCTAGAGAGATTAATGAACAAGGCAGTCTGTGAGAGTGTGTGTGTGCGTTTGGTTGGCCTTGAGTCATTTTCCACACAGGACCCAAACGTCTTACCTTCACATTTATGATCTTGAAACAATTATCCCACAATGTTGCACATATAGATTTAAGGACCATATGTGTGTGTAGAGCTGGGGACATTCCAACACAACTTTCCGTTAAGCTGCTTTAATTTTCACCTCATCACACACACGCTAAATTTACAGAAAGCACAGATGGCAGGAGCAGAGCGCAGCTGTATTCCTTTGTTTCTGATCTCTTCAATCTAACTTTATTTGCTGCTCAATTTGTGGCACTAGATTCATATTCTGCTTTCAATTTCCCGTACACACCTGCCCCCGCTCCTTACCCACTGCACTGTAATTTTTATGGATATTCTTTAAACGTACAGTAACAATTGCAGTTATATATCCATTGTTTAAAATACAGCACAGGGCATTTATAAGCTAATTATATATGGTTCAGTCCAAGCAGGTCTTATACCTAGAGAAAACTGTCTGTTAGTCGTTAGCAATGGCTGGCTCAGGACTCTCCTAAAGCACATGCTTTGAAATCTGCCAACTTTGATCATAGTCCCATACTTTTGAGCCAGTTACTTGAGGCTGTTGCATCATTTGTTCATAATGTAAGGCTATAGTTATGGCTTTGATTTATATAGTATGCACTTTCCCTTTCACACCTTATTTGCAATGGCCACCAGTAATGAAATATGATTTGTTTGATCCAGATGATGCTAACCAAACCATAGGTGAAGTCCGTGGTATTGATCCGTGTCAAAGGTCACGTGTTAGACCCAGATGCACAATCAGCTCTGGAGCGTCTTACTATGATGCACACTGGTGTGATCCTAGCCTGACATTTTCTGCTGCTTATAGAGTCTGATTTATATCTTACAGCCTTGGCATTCTGTCCAAAACTAAAATCAATAGGAACCCTGAAGAGGCAACAGACAGAAAGAAAGAGAGAGATCACAAAGAAGAAAACATATTCATGTTAAACAGGCACCATAAAATATTCAGACACAGATAAAAGACAATTGTTAGAAACATATCAAATTTAAGGGCTAAGTGAGATCTTGAGCAGAAGGATGAATATGATAGACAGAAGTGGAAGTATGTGAGCTTGATTATGTCATAGAAGGCCACATCTTCATTTTTTTTTTTTTTTTTTTTTTTTTTTATATGAATCATACTTTACATGTAAATCGTACATTGTTACATTTTATATGACAAATAATTATTGACATAAATTACTTTAGCATTGAATTTCCCTCATATTTTTTGGCCAAGTGACATATTCTTACATAAATAAGGCTGTCCATGTATAAATCTATGAAGGCATGATATAGGTTATATCCAAACTGGAAATTCTTGTTTGGTACTTCAAATTGGTACTTCACAACTTTTTGCTTGTTTTCAAAACTCTCTGAGATCTTCTACAAAATTCCTAGTTACACTTTAGTATAGGGACCAACCCTCACTATTTACTAGTTGCTTATTACCATGTCTATTATTAACATGTTTGCTGTTTACTAGTTCCTATAAAAAACATATATGAGCAAATTCTGCATCCCTAATCCTAGCCAATAGCTAAAATTAAAAACTACCTAACTAACTATTAATAAGCAGCAAATTAGTAATCTATTGACGCCTAACAACTCTTGTCATCTCAGACATGTATTTCTTTCTTCTTTGAAACAAAAGCTGAGCCCTCTCAGACATTTGGGACTTCTGGCATTTTCTAAATTCCATGATATTACCATGGTTAATTTCCGGGGAACTATAATATTTCTGTGGTAACATTTCTTGTGAAACATACAAATAAACAAGCTGTAGAATAGTTTTAAATCTCTTGGGACAAGTGCAGTAAAGTAAAATGGTTAAAGGAGCCTCTATCCCAGCTATTTGGCAGCCACTTCCTGTGACATTAGTGAGCATGAACTACAGGCCTCCACAGCCCTGGATCGCTCTTTGTTTTTTGACATAACACAGTTACACACAAAACCGCTTTTGTTGGACGGCAGGGATGTGCTTCTCCATTGAGCGATGCTTTGTATGCTCATCAGTTATACTACACAAATATACTCATGTTTCAACACATATGTACATACAGCACACACAGATACTGTAAATATGTCCAACATAAAGATATATACATGGACTGAAAATAAATGAAAGAGGATGGGGAGGATTGAGTATATACAGAGAGATACAGATGAGCTGATGTGGCTGATCTTTGAGAGCTGTGTGATCTGTTTATTATTGCAGGCTTCTAAAACAATCCCGTCCTGCCAGGAATGCACCCCACTGGAATTTAGACAGCGACTTGATCGCTGGACAGCACTCATACATACAAACATGCACACGATTGAATATGAGGAGAGGCAATTTCTTGTCTGTATGTTTCTGTGCTGTTAACACCCAAATATTGTGCCCAAACATGACTGTGCTCAATATGAATATAATTTGTCATTGTCATGTCAAAACTCTTTCAACCAGGTCCACATCTCAACAACACATTTTTTTTTTTTTTTTTTTGCTTCAATTTTGCACTAGTACTTTCAGGTCCATCACATTCCTCTGGGTCTATACTATTGGGCCTGTATAAAGGTTTTGGCTTTATAAAACCTAGGCTTTATAAAAATAAGACTTTAACCAAAATGGGTCCCTAAATTGCAGCGTTGCACTTGCCAAAAGTATGCTATACAGATCTAAGGCTGTAAAACTCTAGAGTGCCAGTGCGGTTTGAACATTCATTTTGTTTGCATTTAATATCAGGAACAGGATTTAAGCTTAAGTCTCTTTTTGAACATTTTGACCTTTTTTTTTTATTTCTTTTTTATTTATTTATTGATTTAGGTAAACACAAATACAATACTTTTTTTGAAGGCTGTGGTTAAGAATGCTCATTTAAAAGCATCTAGTGTTAAATATTTTGTATTCAACACTATCCACTTTATTGTGGATCTAGGGTGACATTTTACAGTTCTGTATGTTAACAGTATTGTTAATATGCTTGTACAGATACATTCTAAGCATTTCAGGTACATATGAACACATGGTAAGATATAAATATAGAAACCAGTTCTCACTATGAACTAGTTGCTTATTAGCATGCCTATAATAGCATATTTCCTACTGTACAAAGCACATATTTTGCATGGGCATATTCTACATCACTAATCCTAGCCAATACGTAAACATAACATCTACCTTACTAACTATTAATAAGCGGCAAATTAGTAGTTTATTGAGGCAAAAGTCAAAGTTAATGGTTTGTCAATACCAAGAATTAGACCAGAAACAAAGTGTCCAAATATATTAACCCTATTAATTAATCTGAGTTGTTAGATTTGCCAAAGAGTACTTTTACAGTATTGTACTCTAAACTCTATAGTTTGCTTTTCACATGTATTCATTCTTTTCCATATTTTTTTTTTTTTTTTTTTTTGGTTTGTGGAAGAGCTTAGCACAGTGAAATGTGTTATTGGCAGTCAGTATTAATGGATGTGGATTAAAGGGCTCTAATTCTCATAACCCTGCTCCTAATGGATTGGAGCACTGGGTTCACCCATTAAACTCTCTGATGTGACTTTTACTGCCGCTCTCAAACTCTCAACCCTTGAGTTCCCTCCTCGGCAAGGTTATACCTGTATTATCCCTGCCAACACTCAGTGGTGAGAACTTTCTGCAAAACACACACTTGATGTCCCAAGGGCTCCTTATTGACTTTAAGGTACACAATGTCATTTTTTGTTTGTTTTGGTGGCTGGTACAATTAACAGTGTTCTTGAACTAAACTGACCCTTTCATGGATTCAGCATCGGTTACTGATACATAAACACTGTGTTAGGAGGTGTATTTTACCATATCTTGTATATGAATTACATTTTTTTCCCGTTTTGTTGGAAGCCATGTGTTACATTATTAAATCTCTGTTACCTCCAAATCTTATGAACAAATTATAAACTTTGCGACTTCTTTTCAATTCACTAGTACAAAATAATGTGCTCTTTTATTATTTTTCTTGGTTAATCTTGTTTTGTGTATGGGTAAGAGTCTTATATACTGTTTCATCTCTATCGTTCTTAGTAAACCTTTTGGTGTTATTTAGCTCCAAATTAATTTGATTTTGTTCCAAAGCATATGGTAGAAAGAGAGCAGAATATGAGTTTTAGTTTTAATTTTTTTCTTCATGTTATTCGTTCACTGGTTTGTAAAGTGTAATTTTTAAAGATAAATTATCACATATAGTTAAACCCTTGACTTATTCTGTAAACAGATTTATGATGGCCCAAAAAGTGAAGTCACACTTGCCTGAATGTTAGTGCATTGCAAACTGCAGACACATTAGAGCCATAATAATTTGGGGGAATACACTCACTGGCCACTTTATTAGGTAAACCTTGCTAGTACCGGATTGGACCCACTTTTGCCTTCAGAATTGCTTTAATTCTTCGTGGGATAGATTCAACAAGGTGTTGGAAACATTCCTCAGAGATCTTGATCCATATTGACATGAGAGCATCACGCAGTTGCTACAGATTTGTTGGCTGCACATCCATTATGCAAATCTCCCATTGCCCCTCATCCCAAAGGTGCCCTTCTGGATTGAGATCTGGAGACTGTGGAGGCCATTTGAGTAAAGTGAACTCATTGTCATGTTCAAGAAACCAGTCTGAGATTATTTGAGCTTTGTGAAATGGGGCGTTGTCCTGCTGGAAGTAGCCATCAGAAAATTGGCACACTTTAGTCACAAGGGGATGGACATGGTCAGCAACAATACTCAGGTAGGCTGTGGCATTTAAACAATGCTCAACTTGTAATAAGGGGCCCAAAGTGTGCCAGGAATATACCCCCCCACAACATTACACCACCAACAGCCTGAACCACTGAAACAAGGCAGGATGGATCTATACTTTCATGTTCCTTCATGACCCTACCATCTGAATGTCGCATTAGAAATTGAGACTCATCAGATCAGGCAACATTTTTCCAATCCTCTATTGTCCAAATGAGGTGAGCCTGTGTGAACTGTAGCCTCTGTTTCCAGTTCTTAGATGACAGGAGCTGCACCCGGTGTGGTCTTCTGCTGCTGTAGCCCATCTGCTTCAGGGTTCAATGTGTTGTGCATTCAGAGATGGTATTCTGCATAACTTGGCTGTAACGAGTGGTTATTTGAGTTCTGTTGCCTTTCTATCATCTCTATCCAGTCTGCCCATTCTCCTCTGACCTCTGACATCAATGAGGCATTTTTTTCCACACAACTGCCGGTCACTGGACGTTTTCTCTTTGTCAGACCATTCTCTGTAAACCCTAGAGAGGGTTGTGCATGAATCCCATTAGATCAGCGGTTTTTGAATTACTTAGGCCAGCCTTTCCGGCACCAACAACCATTCCACGATCAAAATCACTTAAATCCCCTTTCTTCCCCATTCTGATGCTCAGATTGAACTTCAGCAAGTCGTCTTCTCCACATCTAGATGCCTAAATGCATTGAGTTGCTGCCATGTGATTGGCTGATTAGCAATTTATGTTACCAAGTAATTGCACAGTCGTACCTAATAAAGTGGCCTGTGAGTGTTTATGTTTTATGGTTGTTTGTTTTAGGGCGAAATGTTACCTGACATGTTTTAGGGATACTGAAGCTTTTAAGTGAACTGTGGCCTGTTACATTTGTATCCTTCTTTTGAAGAGGCTGTTTTTGGTCAGATTCTGGAACCAGGTCAAATGTACACACAGCAGCCATGCAAAAAATGAACACACACACACACACACAAAACATAATATCAAACCAAATTCAGAGAGGTCCAGCAGCACAACAGCCGCCCTGAGCATTTTTATCCTGTGAGCTCAACCTGGGCCTGCTGTCAGCCAGCAAGCAAGATGTTGAATATAAAGAGAGAGCTTTCCTTTGCTTTTTGCTAGAGCGATGATTTTGACAAACAGACCTTGGAACAGGTGTCTGAAGCCCCAGGTCAAATATGTTCATTGTGTGTAAAGTCTAGTGGTGCCGAAGACTTAAGTGGGTAATTCCTCCACTCATAAGTGTCATGGTATTCATCTTTGTGTTTTATTTTATTTTATTTATTCATTTATTTTCATTCATTTATTTATCTCAGTACCATGGTATTGCAGTACTTTTTTGTCAGTATTTGAAGTTAATAAATCATTGTATTTGTGTGTCTTTCAGAGTCAATTACAGACATCGAGAGCAGCAAACAAATCTCTCTTTGACCTTTCAAGATCAGATCTGAAAAAAATATGTACTGTTATTTACATTTTCATCCACGCAGCGATCTGTGAGTCAACATCATCTCTGGCTGCTTTGTAATCAGACTCTTCATCTCCATTTTTGACGGGCCTTGTGTGTATAATGCAAACACTTCACACAGCTGAATGTTTATTTTTTTTCCTGTATTTTACACCTCTTTTCACTCTTTCACCTCTTTTCTTTTTTTTTTTTTTTTTTTTTTGTTACTTCTCCAGGGTTTTTGCATATTCAGCCATTCTAGCTCTCGCGTAATTTCAACTTTGATGGACGGATTCATTTCTGCACATCAATCATGTGAGTGGCAGCCTCTGTCTGACCAAACACATCACCTTTAAATGAACAGCCTGATATCATCTGCTCTCTCCCTCTCTTTCACTCTTTCTTTGGCTTCATGGCTTCAGCCTGGACTGGAAGAGGGAATTGATCAGGAACTGTCAGGGTGTTACCCCGGGGAAGAGCTCTGATGGTAAGTTAGCATTTTCCCCGGGGCTGGCCGTCTGGATGGTGCTAAATATCAAGGGCTACAAAGGAAGAACAAAAACCTCAAAGAAGAGAGCGAGAAACAGACTGGGGGAAAAAATATACTTACATAATTTGTTAAAGGGAAAGTTCACACAAATTTTTAAATTAATATAGTCCGATCTCACTTTTGATCAGTAAATCCTTGCTAAATAAATAAAGAATTAATTTAACAATTTATTTCATTTAATCAGTTTCTCATAATATTAACTGGCATATGCGTAAGGCCTTATGAAAACATGGATGGAATCATAGAATCCAGTCATAAAAATGGAATTTACTGTACAAAGCAGACCGTCACAGAATTTGCCAACTTGCCAAATCAAAAGTAGGTCAGTACACTTAACTAAAAGTGTGATATGGACTATATCACATTATATACTTGGAAACAGGTCTTCACCGCAACCCGTTAAAATATAAGTTTGGTTTTATTTTTTTGGTTTAATTGATACATATATCAAATTAGTATTATAATTTTTTTTGATGAATAAAATTTCATGTAACCATTAAAAAAAAAAAAAAAAAAAATTCTGAAAAAAAAAAAAAATCCTCAAAAAAAAAAAAAAAAGATGAAGCAGATTTCATATTTCATGTTTCATGTTTGGCCATTTTCAGTCAGGCTTCATTGATTTAGATGTGTTCATGTGTCTGTATGTAAGTTTTTTTTTTTTCTGTCTCAACCTTACAGTCACAAAAATGAAGCAGGGTATTTTTTATTATTTTTTTTTTTGTCACTTAAATAGTGTGAAATCTTCTTTTGTTGCTTTCCTTCTGTTCATTTCAGCACAAATGTCAAATGTCACAGGCACAGCTAGCAGCAGGCTTTCCAACGATGTGAACTTTAAACAAAATAACTGAGTCATTCTTTGAGGTTTTCCTATGAAAGTCCAGTTCTTTTGGTCTAGTGGTTTTCCACAATAAAAAAAGATGTGTGCTCCTTGGCCTGCACAGTAAGAATTGTATTCTTCTGTGTTTATGTGTCTGTAATCTAGCCAAAAAATAGAAAAAAAAAAAATGTTGATTTGAAAAGCATCTAATTTAGCGCCAGTTTTGTGAAAGTGAGATTTCACAAACTAAAGTGGTCTTTAAAGATATCTCATACCGTTCTTTGGGCAGTTTACCGTGGATTGAGTCACTTTAAGTGTTCCTAATAAGCCCAGGAGTATGTCCTGATGCAGAAAAGGATCCTGTCTTTATTGTTTCTGGAATTAGGCCTTTTGCTGCTGGACGTTCATCCATTAGCATTGTTTGAGTTTGTCATAAATCTGTTTACAAGTCCAGTGGCCACTTTAGGGGAATTAGCTTGACTTTATTAGCCAGCAGGACAAGTAAGTGCAATATCGTTTTATTCAGACCGAGAGAAAGAAAGGAGAGGAAGCACAGAAAGGCTTTCAGGGAGGTGGATCAGAATTTTAGAGGGTCTGGAACGCATGAAGTGAGCCAATGTCTTTGGCAAGCTCCCGGTGTGCCTCCATCTCTATTTACATGCTCTCGTCAAAGGGCACTCTGAGAAATGAGCTCGAATGATGGAGATTTTTATTTGCATGGGCCAGCAATATTCTGCCTTTTCTTCCTTCTTTTTCTCCCGTTCTTTCCCCTCTCCTGAGAAAACTGGCTTATTTATAAGGCGGCAGCAGCCAGCAAACAAACTCTCGAAATGAAGGTTAGGTGGAAACTTGAGGTCGCTGCTGACTGACGGGTAATTTTTGGAGGCATGGAGGGGGCTGGTGTTTATGGGTGGGGTTGTTTGTGGCTTTGTGAAAGGTGCATCCATTTCCACTCCTGCTCTCATATCACTTTTCTTCCCTCGTTCCTGGAGTCTGATAAAGATTGATTAATGACATAAGAGAGGTCTGGGAGCATGTGTGTGTGCAGCACTGGAATATTAACATGAAGACGATCTCAAGAGCACATCATTGTGTCATTTCCTGTGTGAGCACCTCTTTCTCTCTCTCTCTCTGTCTTTGGTTTTCTCCGTGGTTAATCAGTTGAGATCTCCCATTAATGGTGTCCTAGATTAAAGCAGGTAAATTCATTATTACACACAAAGGACTTCTCCTGCACCTCGTCTATTATAAGCAATTGTTCTTCGGACGCTCAGGAAGCATAATTATGAAATATCCAGGGAATTGTTGATGGACTTCTCCTCAAGATATTATCTGTGATGTCCAGTCGCTAAAGCTTCCACTAATTAATGAAGAAAGGCTTTTGTTGAAGCAGATTGTTAGAGAGTGAAGGCAGCACAGTCTAGTATATTTTACACCAATGCGGTCTAGACACTTGAAATGGCTCTTTAAAGTTCCTTTACAATGACCGTCAATATATATGCCTGGTCATTCTTCCCATTCAAGTGAGGGATAACTTTTGCCATAATCAGTAAAAGTTGGTACATTCTTTTGAATGAAATTTGCTGTCTGCTTTCCATGGGCACTAATAGCATTATTTTATTATTGCTGTCATTATTTTGTTCAGCCATGACGCACTGAACTGAACATAAGTGACAGTAAGACATTAAGACATTAACATTAAGGTTACAAAATGTTTCTTTTTCAAATAAATTGTTATTGGGGTGGGGGGAGGGGTTTACAGATTACAAACACACACACACAAATTGATTAAAGAGCACGACTGTTATCAACAACACTGATAATAATAGGAAATGTATTTCGACATGATCTCTGAAGGATCATGTGAAACTGAAATCTGTTGAAAATTCAGCTTTGCCATCACAGGAATAAATTACATTTTAAAATATATGAAAATAGAAAACTGTTGTTTTAAATTGTAATAATATTACATCATTTTAATCAAATATGTACAGCCTTGGTAAGCATGAGGTATTTCTTATAACATCTACTAGGTTTTAGCTTTATTTTGCATTAAGTTTGTAACAAAAATAAATCATTTGATTTTATTTATTTATACTTTATATATGGAAACTATAAACAGCTATCTACCTGTAAGTTACCCATCTAATAAAATTAATAAAATTTAGTTTAAATTAGTTCATTGCAATAGATAGCCTACAATAGATAGCTTTTTTGTTGTTTTAACATGTGCTTCAGTTTGGGGTCTACAGAAGGACAGTGTAGCATTGGTTATTCACTAAATAATACATTCTTGTTGGTGTGCTTGAGTAGCTCCTAGGAGAAGATCTACAACTCCAGACGTTTTCACGGCATGTGTGTGAGACCAACGGCAGCAGATGTGTTTAAATGAGTGAGGTGTTTGCCTCATCATATCCTTTTCTTCGTTTTTTTTCTTCCTCGGTCACTTGGGCTTTCTCAAGGCAGACTCTGGATTTATACAAGCTGACAATAGGCGGCTTTGCAGTGCTAGTTTTATTGATTTTCATTACCGACCTCTGCAGTGCCACATGAGATCAACTCTAATGACATCAGCCTTCATCAACAATGCACTAAAGAGTGTGTGATGTGTGTGTTTGTTTGTGTGTGTTCCATTGTTTATCTCGGGCAAACTAGTAGCATATTTCTTGATTTTTCTTTTTCTTTCACCCCCTTTTTCTGTTGAACTCAAAAGGAGAAGTACACTGAATATGCATTCTGCTCTTTTTCAGACGGTGAAAGTGAATGGGTATGATCAAGCTCAAAATGAACAAATAAACATTCCACTGCATACCATTCATTCACTATTTTCAAAGTAATCCGAAGTCACAAAATACCTTTGTATGAAGAATAGACTGAAATTTAAGTTGTTTTCACTGAAAAGGTCATTGAAATTTATTGTATGATTATTATTATTATTTTTTTTTATCTTGTTTTGTGTTCCATGAAAAAAATAAGTCACCTACTGTAGGTGTGGAACGGCACAAGGATGATGATTAAACTATTATTTTTTTCAAAACTCCATTATTTTAATGTTCTTTTTCTTTTTCTTCTTCTTATTATTATTCCGATGTCAACTTTTACAGCTAATAATATTTGTTACACAATCTTCCATTTATGAGCTCATATAAGAGACGAACAGGACAAAAGTGCAGGAACAGATGCACGATTATTCCTAAAAGTAAAAATCTCACCTGGCTCATCTCTGTGAACTCTTCTCTATTACATGACCGCTGGAATGAGCAGATGAACTTACATGGAGGAAAAGATGAAAAGAGACTCAAGAGCAGAAGGAATGGGAATCATAAATATATCTGTCCGTCTGATTTCAGCTTGACTCCACTGCTGTATATTTTCACCCTCGCAGAGTGGAATGGCTTTAAAATAATATTTGAAGCTGATGTGATCTGTATAACTTTACAACAAGAGTTTCCATGAAGAATGGTGCTGCTTTAAGAGAAATGATAAAAGTTTATAGACGTGGATCTCTTTTTCATGAGGAACGGATACGAACGAGACCTATGGGAAAAAAAAAGACATGGTGTGGCTGATCCAAGAGCTGCTGTAATAAAATAAGACATCATATTGATATAATATAGCCAGTGTGGTTCGGTGAATCAGAGGGGAGATGGAGAAGAAGAACTTCTGCTACTCGATATAAGTGTGAACGAGTGGCTAAGATTATGTTATATTGTATAAGTCCTGATTTTGACTTTTATTGATTATTATTGAATTATTTAGTGGTGATTAAATACTTTTTTTTTTTCAGAATAATTTCCCTTCTCATGCATAACTGTCAAGTCAAGTCAAGTCACCTATATTTATATAATGCTTTAAACAAAATACATTGCGTCAAAGCAACTGAACAACATTCATTAGGAAAACAGTGTGTCAATACAAAATGACAGACAAAGGCAGTTCATCATTGAATTCAGTGATGTCATCTCTGTTCAGTTTAAATAGTGTCTGTGCATTTATTTGCAATCAAGTCAACGATATCGCTGTAGATGAAGTGACCCCAACTAAGCAAGCCAGAGGCGACAGCGGCAAGGAACCGAAACTTCATCGGTGACAGAATGGAGAAAAAAACCTTGAGAGAAACCAGGCTCCTCTGACCAGACGAAACCAGTAGTTCAATTCCAGGCTGCAGCAAAGTCAGATTGTGCAGAAGAATCATCTGTTTCCTGTGGTCTTATCCTGGTGGTCCTCTGAGACAAGGTCTTTACAGGGGATCTGTATCTGGGGCTCTAGTTGTCCTGGTCTCCGCTGTCTTTCAGGGCAGTAGAGGTCCTTTCTAGGTGCTGATCCACCATCTGGTCTGGCTACGTACTGGATCCGGGTGACTGTAGTGACCCTCTGATCTGGACACAGACTGGATCTGGTGGCTACGGTGACCTCGGAATAAGAGAGAAACATAAGATTCTAATGAGAAGCTCATTCAAATACTGAGGTGCTCAAAAATTCAGGGCTTTATAAGTAATAAGCAATATTTTAAAATCTATACAATTTTTGATAGGGAGCCAGTGCAGTGTTGACAGAATTGGGCTAATATGGTCATACTCTCTGGTTCTAGTAAGAACTCTGCTGCTGCATTTTGGACTAACTGGAGTTTCTTTATTAAGCATGCAGAACAACCACCCAATAAAGCATTATAATGATCTAACCTAATATTTTAGGTTATTTTGTAAAATGCAGTTTTACAAATGCTAGAAACGTGGCTTTCTAGCTACTTATGTGGCAATCAAATAGCACACCTAGGTTCCTAACTGATGACGAAGAATTGACAGAGCAACCATTAAGTCTTAGACAGTGTTCTAGGTTATTACATGCAGAGTTTTTAGGGCCTAAAATTAACACCTCTGTTTTTTTTCAGAATTTAGTAGTAAGAAATTACTCGTCATCCAGTTTTTTATATCGACTATGCATTCCTACGCAAAAAAAAAAAAAAAAAAAAAAAAAAAAAAACTGTGTGCAAATCAGTTCAGCAGTCATACAACAACAAGTCGTAGTTAATAGCAAATAAGTGTTCCCTATTCTAAAGTGTTACCGAATAATATTTTTATTTTCTATGCCTTCCTTCCTATCTTCCTCGCTCCCTCCCTCAAAAAGTTCTCTCCAAAATCAGAAAATATAAAACATGGACATTATAGATAAGAGACAATGATTTATTTATTTATTTTTAATAAATAAGCAAAATAACAAATTGAACCACTCCTTGGATCCCTGCAGCAGGTCTGAGATTATAAATCCAAGACTTGAAGTTTTAGAGGCCAATAATCAGAGATGACCCAGCCCAAAGCCCCCCCGGCTCTGGTGTCAACACATTTGAAGTCATTTGTGAAATAACTTCTCAAACTCTTGCTGGGCTGTGTTTCTTTCACACTCACCCTCTCTCTGTCTTTCTGTCCATCAATTCATGGCCAAAATGTAATTAAACCTCAGAGCGCAAGTCTAATGCGTTCTTAATGAGTGCTAAACAAACCGGCGTCCACCCTCGCTGTCTGTCTTTCACTATCCATCTCTCTCTCTCTCTCTCTCTCTCTCTTGCAGGAGAAGTGCCATTATCTCTTTGATTAAGGAGGAAATTGTGCTTATATCAATGTGTTGCTGATGTGATTGAGATTTCAGCTCATTCATTTAAAGGACATAGTCTGTACCTCTCCTCAAATGGACCATAAATGAAACATTCTCATCACTCGCAGAATCAATGCTTGGAAACACAACAACATTATCTGCCTGTAATATGCCTATGGATATAAAATACATGTTTGTTTGGATTTTTTTCTTGACCATGATTAACGATAACCGGAAGCTATTTTGTATGTCCACCAGCAGGTCTCTCCATTGGCTTTGTGGCTTTGATTTGATCTATGTTTGTTTGGCTTCTGCGTACACAAAGCCCCTTTTTTGGTTTGCGCTTATTTATGTTAGTAAACCTCTGTTTGCTCAGGTTCACCCAGCTGTGTTAAATGTACGTCCACGGGGTATGGATGGTGGTCTGGTGGTTTTCATGGTTGTGAAGAAGACTAAATAAAGGACTGATAGAGACAGAGAGGGAGTGAGAGAGAGAATGAGATTTCTTTGTGGAAATCTGAAAGTCCTGTGCTTTCTCAATGAAGAGATACTATCTATCACACAGTGTCTCTTGTGTAGCTTATGTTTTGCTGCATGAAAAGCAGTGGGTTTTTAATTTTTACAAATTCCTTCTCCTCCATATTTGTATTCCAATATAGTTTAGGTAATATGTACACTTTTTAATAACCGGATCATTAACAGTCTATTTTTAAACATTTATTTGTATTGCTATTCACTGTCGCCTGAAAGTTTGAACTGGAAAAGTCAAGACCTTGAATAGCTGTTGTGTAGTCAATATGCACATTTCCTAAATGGCCATTGGGACCGTCGTTTTATTAGAAGTGCAGCAAATATTGACCGCAAAGTAGACATGTCCACACAGGCGGCGCTCCTGATGGGCAATCCAGTGTTTGTCAGTCTAGTGAGGTCTAGTGATTTATAACAACGAACGTTACAAGGATAGTTCACCCAGAAATTACAATTCTGTTATCATTTTTCACCCTCATGTCATTCCAAACCTGTATGATTTTCTTTCTTGATCCCTGGTCCCCATCCACTTTCATAGAATGAATAAGAGCGGAAGGTTTGGAATGATATAAGGGTGAGTAAATGATCATCGAATTTGCATTTTTGGAACTATCTGTTTAACCCTAATCTCTCCTTCTTTCTTTCTCTCTGGATAATAAATAAATAGATCTAATGAGAAGCAGACATGCTGCTTGGTGTACTCTAGATGACACCTCCTTCACAAGAGTCTTACTGTGACGGCCTATTACACGGCCAGACAGACTTGATTTCTTAAGCACGCTAGTGCCCTGCGTAACTCATGATAAGCTCCCGAAGCGAGGGATTGGAGAAGAGGGAATGAAAGAGACAAGTGACAAGAGAGAGACCACTCTTAAGCACTTGAAATAAGCATGTGTTTGTGTGAGTAAAGGTGTATCAATTAAGAAAAGAATTGTGTTTAGACATCAGTCTAAATGAAAGCTTTATTGCTCAGTGGTTACTAATAAAGACATCGTAAAGAGGAAACATCAGTTTTGTTTTTGTGTAAAATTAATATCTTATTCTACGGTTTTAGTCCATTCTTCTCAGTCGTGCTGTTGTCATGACGATAAGTTAACTTTATCTCTGTTGCCTGTGAATAGGAATTAATTTTGTTTTTGATTTTTTTGAACATGATAATTTGTTTCCTGCTACTAAGATTATTGTGTATATCAGTCAGCATTTATGGCACACCTTTTGTTGTATAGACTAAAAGCTTAATGTCATGCAAGAGCCAAATGCAGCTGAAAATTTACTTTAGTGACTGACTATGACCGAAATATGGTCTCATGAAATAAAACAATGCAAGAAAGATAGATATTTTTGATCTGATGTAATTTAAGAGAATGAAATTAAAGACATTGACGCACACTAAAGTGACCGTCTGATGGAAGTGTTTGTGTTTACATACTTGCACAGTTCTCATCCTCCGATCTTTCCAGACTCTAAATTTATCTTCAGCCATGTTAAATGAGATGCCGGGTATCTTTCTTTTAATAGCTTGCTCTGTGGAAAATGTACAATTATAAGTTTACTTATCTTGACTTTTTTCTTTTTCTTTTATGTGTTCTTGTTCTTTAGAACTAATAAAATGTGAACTATATCTCACACTGAGTCACCAAAATTAGTATATGAGAGGTAGTGTTTTAATCAGAGACTACCTGATTGTGTCATTTGTAACATCAGGGAGAATAGTGGTATTAAAGTTAACGTTTGCGATTATGCTGGTGCTTTAAAATACTCTCTCCCATCCCAGATGTAAAATAATACATTTTTACTTTTTTTCTTTTTCCAATTGGTGATGATAATGGTACCACAAATCATTGTCATCAACATCTGCAATTGAAGTCACCATGGACAAGCTTTCAATATATATATATATATATATATATATATATATATATATATATATATATATATATATATATATATATATATATATTTTTTTTTTTTTTTTTTTTTTTTTTTTTGTGTGTAATGCCTACTTCTCAAAATCCAATCAACAACCAATGGATATGTGGCCTCCCCTACATTTTTTTCTACTACTTGCTTTAACAATAAAACATGATAATATTGTAAAGGCCCTGTTCCATCATCATTATCTTTTAAATACTGTAATAATCTATCTCTTTCTTCATTCATTCTGTCCCTTCATCCATCTTTCTCTCTCCTGTTGTTTGTTCAGTCTAGAGGTTGTTATTCACTTGAGCTTGAACCTCCAGATTCCAGCTTCAGACCCAGCGGGTTGTTCCTTTGCTAGCCCGGGTCACCTGCTCCCTGCCTGGCCGCTGTAACTCCATCCGTCCCCTCTCCTGTTTCCTCTGGGGTGGAGGTGATGCTGGGATGGGGGAAGCCTAAAGAAGGCTTATAAAGGATGACTGTTCAGCAGGCAGGGTAGCCGGTGGAGATGTGGAAGAGGTTGACAGGTTGATCGTTCTGCAGGAAGAATCAGCGCTGGGACTGACAGAAAGCAGTAAATCATCTGGAACAGAAAGTGTTGAACTCAAAGACAGCATTCTGTGTGAAACTAGCCTGTGGTGGTATTGATTAAACAGGCTGTCTATATGGTTAGCGCTGAGACAAAAGAACAGGACACAAGTGGAGAAGTGTGAAAGTAGCCTATTTCTGTCAAATTTATATCACTGTGAAAATCACGATCAGTGATATGCAATATTTAGCATGCAATTCATAACATTTGAGTTTGTTGCAGTAAGGGCAAATTCCAAAATTAAGGGAGCATCCCTATGCCCTACTCCATTTGAAGGACAGAGCCCTTTAAGTGTGTTCTTTGAAGGATATAGGGCATTACTGTCATTTGGAACTCCCTCGGCGAAGGGAATGACTGACCAAATGTTAAATTTGTCAAATATTGTCTAATTATATAATTTACTATAAAACTTTTTAAAACTAAACTTGCTTAGACTTGCTTACACTACCATCTTAAATCATATTTCTATCATATTTCTATCAAAAAAAAAAGTTTTCCGTTAAAATAAAGACACATTTATGATATATATATATATGATAAGATATATGAATATATAAAGATATATGAAGTTGAAATCAACCCCAACTTTGCTTTAAATGCATTGCAAGATCTTCTAACTGAAGATCACATGATCACAAACTGAAATCACTTACGTGAAGTGACCTTCACAAGTTCCCTTCGCTAATGGACTTCTGGAAGGGCCCTTCATGAAGGGATTCAGTTGTTCACTTTCGTTTGGTACGTCACTACAAATGGTAGCCCCTTCCCGAAGTGCATTTCAAGTGTCCAAGAAAGCCGCTTGGAATTTGCCCAATTAATTTGCGACAGTTGGCTGCATGTAAATTACAGTACATATCAACACAAAAATCTATATACTCTGACTTCTGATCTTATTATACTTTTAGAATGTTTGATTTGAGTATGAAATAATCTTTACTTAATTACTTTTGGATGAACAGAAATTCAAATCACAACATCAGATGTGCAGCTAGGCTGCTGCCGTTTATATTATTTCAGTTACCAACAATGGTACATAACAAAACTGGACTGCTATTAATTTAAAATAAATAAATGAATAAATAAATCATGGTGGTCTGTTATTGCTTTCAGATTTACCCACCCCTAAATGCTTTGTAAAACAGAACAAACTGTGATAGACTGTTTTCCATGTGCTCAGATAATCTTTTCTCGTCTAACTGGGTGGCTTGGCCTGAATCTGCTGATAGTCTGTCTATATCATGAGTGATCAGATCTGATGCTGTCATAGCTGCTGTCGGCCAGAGTTCCCAGCTCTGTTGCCAGATTGATGCTGTCATTTTCCTAGTCTCAGGGTCACAAGGTTTGCACTGTACTTTCATCTCTAGCTTTGTCTCTGAAACTTTCTCTATGTCTTGTTTTAAAAATCCTTTCCTCACTATGTCCTCGGTTTCTCTCCCCCACAAAAAAAAAAAAAAAAAATGAGTCACAAACTCATTCAAAATCTCTTTTTCTTTCAGATGTTCTATTTGTAGCTCACTTTTGGTGCATAGCGGGCAACACTTTTCATTTGAACGCTGGACCACAGAGACAATGCGAAAGCATTTCCATGGAGATGCTGAAGACTCGAGGCGCTGCTGCTAGTCCGTCCAGCTGTGCCGCTTCCTTCAAAGCCAGACGGGCCTGAATTATAGAACCCTGCCGACACCACACTTCTTCCTCCCACCTGTTCATCTTGCTCTCCCACTTCGTTTCTCACTTTTTTCCATTTTACAGTGTAGTAAGAATGTTTCAAACTGCAAACAACTTTCCACGATCCTGAAAAAAGTGGTAAAAATTGAGAAAAACCGGATGAGAAGAAAAGAAAATGATAAAAGGAAGACAGCTTGAATTTGGGATAGTGCTGTTTTAATTAACATACCATTTTATCACATTCGAACCTTGAAGTGCTACTGGGCTGAAATAACGAGGGCTTAAAATACAATTACAGGCAGCTGGAAAAAGACATAATGGTAACATTGAAAAAAGAATTCTATTAAAGAGCCGAACACGTCAAAAGAAAAACCTCTTAAGGAAACTTAAAAATGAGGACCTCATTTCCTCAAGCTCACCATTAGCTGTGTAGTTTGACTCACCAAATTTATAGGCCATTATTTTTTAACGAGCAAAAATACTATATTTAAATACCATATTAAAAAACTTAAATAATATTCATAATTCACAAATGATGTTGTTTTTGATGTTATATATAGCTTTGTTTATTAGCTTTTTTTCCTACCCCTTTGTCCAATGTTCAACATTTTCACACACATGTAGACTCGTATTTGTAACTCATCAGAAATAAATTATTAAAAAAACATTGTATAATGCCACCTTTTTTAATGTTTTATGTCATTTCTTCACTACCATCTGGCACACAAGGGGTCAAATTTTAAAATCTACTTAATTCTGGGTATTTTCACCTATTTTGACTAATATTTATTCTGGAGGTGAAGCTGCAGGACTGTAAAAGTGTCTGGTATACCACAAAAACAAACATTAATGTATTCACCCTGGAATCCAAAGCATGGGAAACAGTATAAGTTGAATGTTGGTTAATATTGGTTTAATACAACCGGATGAGAGCAAGACACATGCTGATTGACAGGAGCAAAGTGTTTGGACTGCCTGGTTTAAACATTTTAAATGACAGAAATCTAAAAAGATTGAATGGCTAGATTTACCGAAATAACATTGTTTCCATCAGCAGCACCACTCTTTCACCCCCATTACAGACATTCATGCACCGTGTGACTAGCTGTGGGCAGAGCTGTGGCACCCCAGAGGTTTGTGGTACAGCTTCACTCTGTTTCCTGTTCTCAAATAGGTACAGGCCTGAAGAACATGGTATGCAGTCCTCTTTGATACTCTGTTAAGATTTGTGTAATTGGTATTGACTGGAATATATTCCAGCAGTTCAAATGACTGACATTAGCTAATGGTAAAATTATTATGTTTGGGTCTGGTTATTTATATAATATTCAGTGTTAATGAATAAGTGGGATAATTAATTATATTTTTTGACAACCTCTAATCTTGATCTGAATTGCTCAGTCCTCCAGCTGACTGCTCGGGTTGGAACGGAGGTTAACTCGATTGATCCAACATTTTTTCATTATGTCGCTGACAGAGGAACTGATTGTTGTGTAAATGTGATTGATGGATGAGGAGTGAAGATTGCTCCGCCCACAGCTTCATGACGAACAGTTTCCAATACTGTTTTTGACATGTGTTTTCTCTAAGTAATTATTTTAATTTGATGGTCATGTTGGTTGTGAATTAAGTAGCTTATTGATTGATTTATTTGAAGACCTTTCAGTGAAGTCTTCAAAAAGGTTCAGTATTTTTTATTGTTGTTTTTTTTTTTTTTTTTTCAGGCAAACTTGTTGCATAAAATAGACGTTTACACCTAAATATGATAATTTGATGTCAACTGAATTAACAGCATTATTGTTATTATTATTTTTTTTTATTTTGTTACATGCTGGAATTTTTCTGTGTGGTTATTATACCCTATACTCCAAGTATAATAATTGCTGCTGTGATCAATAGAAAATACCCAGAACAATATTAAATGCCATTTTGTTTACTGCCTGGTTTCCTTATACCATTCAATTTTGTGAATGAGTTCAAATCAATAAGAACCCTAATTTACATGCAAAAGAAACATTTGCACTAAACAAATACTGTGCAATACTATTTTTGTGCATTTAGCATCACGAATATATATATATATACTATTTAGTATTTGATGCAAAGGCAGGGATGCACATGTAAAATATGATTTGGGAATTTGTGCAAGTAAGAGGGGGCATGTGTAAATATGCGCCAAATAGAGACCAAAGAATGTTCATGGGGATTAATTGTATGTCTCACACAGGGAAACAGTGTGGATGTTTGTGGAATGTTTGCATATTTTATGCAAACAAATTGCTAATCACTTTCCAATATACTTGAGTCTTCTAACTCTTTTCCTTTGACTTAAAATAATTTGGACTCTTGGGTTCTAAAACTATTTTAAAAAGAGAACAGTGATACAGCTGGAGTTTAATATTCAGCCTTTAATGCTGGTTGACAACAGCTTTGTTTGGTTAGTGCCACCAAAGCACTGCTATATGTAAATACAGTGATTGTGAATGGTCAGTAAAATTTCATTGCTGGACAAAGAATAACAATTCCACCCAAAGAAATTAACTTATCTGTCATTAGGCAAATGTTTGTACCTAATGTGAATTGTGCATTGAGACCTTATCCCACAATCAGGTGTAGTGTTGTGGCTCTCCAGGCTGGATTGGATAAAATTTCGTAATTCTGCTTTCCCTGAATGGGCAAATGGTGTGTTAAATGGTGTCTAACACATTAGCTTAACTGCACATGCGGCCTCTCTTTTAAATTATTCCCTTCATCTCCTTCCCTCAGAATGCCAGTTATGTCTTCTTCAACAAAATTTGACATGGACAGAGAGCAGACATCCATCTGAATGCCCTTGATTGGGAACACACATATATGCACAAACATATGCAATTCAGCTAAAAAAGAAAAATAAGCACTTTAAAGAAGCTCAAGGTATTTGTACATCAGGAAACATCGCTATGCACACCCTCACGCAATGAAATCCACTTTCTGTGCCATTTTTATGCTGTATTGGAAGTAAACAGGCGGTTAATCATGCGTTAAATAAAGCTCACCATGTCCAATGACTAAAAGTGTGTAAAATCTCACTTAGTGAATCTCTTCATAATGGAGATTTGATTAGCATCGGCTGTGCGCTAACCGTGAGGCGCAGGTGTAGTGTGTTTACAGACAATAGCTCAGTTCCTAGTGAGCTGCCTTGCTAAATATTACCTACCTATATCTGTCTTCTAAGTATCTTGCACTTCGTGTTGGTAAAATGCAAGCATATACATATTGCATTATTTTTATTTGAAATACTTTCTAAATGTCTGTTCAGTAGTCCCTACAACATGAAACAATTTAATATGTGGTGCTTCTAATTAAGTGATAAATTGCAGTTGCAAATGTTGTGCAAAATTAAAATCACCACTATTCATCTTTTCACCAGTAAAGCATCTAACTCTTTGTTTTTTTTTACCAAATTGTATGTAATTTCTAATTATTATATTAATATTTATCTCACACACACACACACACACACACACACACACACACACACGCACACACACACACATATATATATATATATATATATATATATATATATAATTATTATTATTATTGTTGTTATTATTATTATTATTATTATTATTATTATTTTTTTTTTTTATTTTTTTAAAGAGGTATCCAGTCCACCATACAGTAGGTGGGTCTGGCCACTTCATTCTCTGAGATTCCACACCTTACCGATTTCAACCGAGAGGGAACCTCTTCTAGAAATACAACTAAACCCCCAGTGCATATGCTTTGGTGCAGACTTTGGAGGGTATCTAAGGAGAAACATAATTAAATTACCCAGCTTTAGAAGAACCTTCATGTCTGGAGTGCTCTTCCCCTAAAATGCTGGCATATATATATATATATATATATATATATATATATATATATATATATATAAACGTCTATTTCGTTTTCTTGTTGTTATGAAGTGATCTCAGTTTGACATGAGAAACAGAACCCAGACTGTCGTTTACGTGTCGTCTCTCACTTTCTCTCTATCTCTTCCTCTCCCACATCCCTCCATCCTCATCTTCCTGAGTGGGGGCAGATGGAAGTAGCGCAGCTTCATTTAATGGTCAGTTTAGCTAAAGCGTTAATGGCCGCTGAGAGAGTGACAGGGAGCTAATGAGCGCTTCATTTGGCCAATCAGGTCTATTTCTGCCGTGCATAATAAGCGTCTCGCCACCGGTTGCTGTGGCAGCATCGGCAAGGTAATTGCACCTTTCAAGCATGCTGGGATGGATTCAAACGAGAGAGAAAAAGAGAGAAAGAAAGAGGAATGGAAGGAAAGCAGTCGAGAAAAGAACACAGAAGTATATTCTGAGTGAGTCTTTCTTCAAGATATGGTGCATCACAAACTTGTTTCATGCATATGGACAATATTCAGCCAAAATACTTTAGACTTACTACAGTTCTTATTAAAAAATCTAAATTATTTTTGAATTAACTAAGGGTTTCCATATTGTCGCTATATAGTTGTATGGTGTTCTGTGTGATTTGTAGTTCATTGTCTCTAGGGTGTTTTGGGTGATTGTTTGCTGACTTCATTCTTCATTATATTATATCTATATTCTAATTCTAAGTGTATGGTAGTGGTTGTCAACCTCTCAGTCTCTAAAGCTCCACTATGTTTATGACAACATTCAAAGGCCCTTTTATTGAAGCTGGACTCTGTTACTTCTCTTGCAATAAAATAATTCAAAAGTTTAGTGTTTATATATATTTTTAGCATTTTACTTAAAGGTGCTGTATGTAGGCTTGACACCGAGTCGTTGAACTGGGTACTGCAGTCCAAATTCAAAATATTATAGAGGTTTTTTTTTGTTTGTTTTTTTCACCCGGCCCCTCCTCCTCATACTTGACGCACATGTAGGTTGCCAGAATGACGACACAAACAGGAACGAGCACACTCGATGATGAATGAAACAAAAACGCTGTGTTTTCCACCAACTGGCAACCATGGGCCCCGAAATACAATTGGGTAAACTGGCAGTGTGCTGGTTTAACAAAAAAAAAAAAAAAAAAAAAAAACAACAACAAACAACCTCCCGGCCCAGAACACACATTTTCAAAGGAGAATAACTGACTGTAGAATAGTTTTCTGCATGTTTTTTAAATATCTGCAAACATATTATGGTATTTTTATGCTTTAGTAGAGTCAAAATCTTACATACAGCATCTTTAAGTTGTATGCTACTGAGAAAATAGCTGAGGAACCCTAGCGGGCCCCAGACCCACAGCTGAGAACCACTTGATTTTTTTATTATTTTTTTTTTTTATTTTTTTATTTTTTATGACAGGTGGTCATCATATGTTTCAAAGCAAAAGAACACCCCTATTCAACAAACGATGTAATTTGACGTCATTCAGGTTTGTAGCCAAAATAGTAGAGAATAAATTAGGCTTTTAATTTTAGGGGGTTTGTTCAAATTCCTAACATAGATTATACATTATAGTGGTAGCAATAGTAGCAGGTGATTTGGTGTAAAGGATGGTTAACATGGTACATTTCTGCGAGGGATATTCTTTTCTAAAACACACTTCTTGTGTTCCTGCTTGAAGATCTCGGCTAAAAATCCAGCAGCAGGCATTATCCTCCAGCTTTTAGCAACCACACGCGCTTGTGTTCCATTTTCTTTTACTAATGCACCATTTCCAAGCATTTTCAATGCAGACACGTTGTTATTTCCCTCCATTACATGTGTGAGATTACAGGGGTGTATGTGCGCGTGTGTGCGCTCTCCGGGGCGCGTCATGACTTCACAGACGTCCCACAGATGTCTAATTACTGTACAATCATAGCAGCGGGGGACATTTCGTTTTCTTCTTCCTCTGTTATTGTCTGTTTCTTTCCCTCCGTTGATTACATCTCTCTGTTCTTTCTCACCAGCACAGCCGATGCACATTTAGGTTGTAAAAGCAAGGTTCTGTACTGGTTAGTTAACGTCTGAGAGAAAGATGCTAAACACAGCAGCCCAGCGGTTTCCGCACGCTGCCCTGATCATCTTGATCCTGTAATTGGCCGAAACATGTTAAAGAGAGGCCGTCCAAGTCACATACAAATTGGCTCCTACATCAGATCTTGAGCGTGATTTGATTTTTTTTTTTATAGCATGCACTGGTTGGGTGAAAACGAGGAACCTGTCTGTGAAGTACACAAACGCACGCATATGTTCTGACAACTGCAATTATGCTTTACATGTTCCTGAAGCAGGGGCGGGGATCTAGAGTAATTAAAGGAATAATGCACCTAAATACTCTATAGAACAGAGGAGCCTAATTAGTTATTCACCCGTATGATTTTCCGAGCTTTAATCTGTTAAATGTTTCTATAGTTTCTCCCTCATTAAAATGCAAGTAAATTAAAAAGTTATTTTCTTTTCTTTTCTTTTCTTTTCTTTTCTTTTCTTTTCTTTTCTTTTCTTTTCTTTCAGCATAAAGGCAAATAGTTGATGCTTCTACTACCGCAGTGAAGAAATTCATAAAGTCATTACTATTGAACGTTGATGGAATACTTGAATCAGGTGTCATCTGGTTATTTGTTAATTTAGCCACTGTGCTAAATAAAAACCTTTCATTGTTTTTCAATGAGTTTGCAGATATGCTCGGCCGTGGCAGTAATGGCTACTGAAACTTCAGCTTTGCATTTTATGAATAAATAATTAAGATTTTGCAATGTTTGTTTTTACTGTATTATTGTACATTTTCAATCCAAAAATACGAAATGCAATACTCTGCAGACATACACACATGCACACACACACACATGCAGACACACTGGAGAGGCAAGCCCCTAGGGTCACTTCAGTCTGGTTGAAAAGGTCAAGTGTCTGAATCATCTGTTCTTGTGATGCGAGGAATGCAGAATGCAGATAAATGTGCGTGTTTTTGTAGTGATTCAATGTGTATGTGTCTGAAGGTTGTTTAAGTCTGCCTGTGTGTGTGTGTGTGTGTGTGTGTCTGTGTGTGTCTGTGTGTGCGTGTGTTCATTCTAAATTCTTTGGCAGTTTGGAAAAGATGGCTGGTTGATCACAGACTTACAGACCAGACAAACAGCTGATCTGAGCTGTTTTCAGGAGGAATTAGCTGAGCAATCACAGATGATTAATAATATCCATCATTATGAGATTTTACAGGGGTCATGTCTTAATTCTTTGTTATTTACCTTTTTTCCCTCTCAGTGAGGATCACTTATCATGTCAGTCGAGGCTCTTTGCAGCAAAACAGTCATAGTTTCTCAAGACCATTTTCACCTACTCCTGGCTGCTGAGCTGCACTGCACATATTGCCACAGCAGTGCAAGTAAAAAAAAAAAAAGTTACAACAATGCAAATTTTGTAATCAAATAACAATAATTATCAAATAATCAAACAAAATAAAAAAGCAGTTTATCTCTCTTTCTGTCTCTCTAGCAACAGACAGCTGCCTGTAGCAACAGTTGCAGTCAGTGTTGTAAGGGTTTTGGTCGTCTGCCTATTTAAACAAGACAGAAAGCAGTGAGTGATTAACCAGATCAGGCGACTGTTGATGCAGTCAAAGAGCCAAGTCACAGAGATCATACACAGACTCAGAAATGCACACATAAAGTACACACAGCCACACACTCACAAGTAAGACCATTTACATACAATTGCATGCCCATTTGGGCTATTATTGATGCATCTCTTATGGTGTGTGTGCTATATTTTGTGTACAAAATGGCTAACTAAACCTGAAAACACTTTTTTTTTTTTTTTTTTTACATTTAAAATAATTAAAAACATACTTTACATTTGTTGTTTTAGGCATAGGCATTAAGGCATTTATTTTGTTCAGTTATTCTGTAGTCATTATAATTAGCTTCATACAAAAATAATAGAGGCTTATCGTTTTGTAGCATTAGCTAGGTAAATGTGAGTGAGTGTGTACTTATAAAAAAATAAAAATAAAAAAATGCATAAATACATGTAACAATCAAACCAGGACCCTGGTTTTAATTTCTCCTGTAATTTTACACAACAGGAATCAGACCCTCTCGATCAGACTCCTCATCTCATCCTCATCAGACCTGATCATGTGTGTGACATGATACCTGTACATTTGTGGATGTTAACATGCAGATTGTTTTGACTGTATGTCAAAAGTTGCATCTATCATTACCTTCCTTGGTTTTCATGACATCTAATCATTCTAATATGCTATGTTGATCCTTGAGAAATATTTCCTATCACTATCAGCATTATAATTAAAACTTTTTTGTTTTTTTTTCTTCAGAATTCTTTGATGTATAGAAAGTTTAAAAGGAAAGGATTCATTTGAAATAGATTAAATGAATGAATGAATGAATGAATGAATGAATGAATGAATGATGGATGTCCTCACTAAATACAATTATAATTTATAACATACAGTATTGTTCAAAATAATAGCAGTACAATGTGACCAACCAGAATAATCAAGGTTTTTCGTATATTTTTTTATTGCTACGTGGCAAACAAGTTACCAGTAGGTTCAGTAGATTCTCAGAAAACAAATGAGACCCAGCATTCATGATATGCACGCTCTTAAGGCTGTGCAATTGGGCAATTAGTTGAATTAGTTGAAAGGGGTGTGTTCAAAAAAATAGCAGTGTGGCATTCAATCACTGAGGTCATCAGTTTTGTGAAGAAACAGGTGTGAATCAGGTGGCCCCTATTTAAGGATGAAGCCAACACTTGTTGAACATGCATTTGAAAGCTGAGGAAAATGGGTCGTTCAAGACATTGTTCAGAAGAACAGCGTACTTTGATTAAAAAGTTGATTAGAGAGGGGAAAACCTATAAAGAGGTGCAAAAAATGATAGGCTGTTAAGCTAAAATGATCTCCAATGCCTTAAAATGGAGAGCAAAACCAGAGAGACGTGGAAGAAAACGGAAGACAACCATCAAAATGGATAGAAGAATAACCAGAATGGCAAAGGCTCAGCCAATGATCACCTCCAGGATGATCAAAGACAGTCTGGAGTTACCTGTAAGTACTTTGACAGTTAGAAGACGTCTGTGTGAAGCTAATCTATTTTCAAGAATCCCCCGCAAAGTCCCTCTGTTAAAAAAAAGGCATGTGCAGAAGAGGTTACAATTTGCCAAAGAACACATCAACTGGCCTAAAGAGAAATGGAGGAACATTTTGTGGACTGATGAGAGTAAAATTGTTCTTTTTGGGTCCAAGGGCCACAGGCAGTTTGTGAGACGACCCCCAAACTCTGAATTCAAGCCACAGTACACAGTGAAGACAGTGAAGCATGGAGGTGCAAGCATCATGATATGGGCATGTTTCTCCTACTATGGTGTTGGGCCTATTTATCGCATACCAGGGATCATGGATCAGTTTGCATATGTTAAAATACTTGAAGAGGTCATGTTGCCCTATGCTGAAGAGGACATGCCCTTGAAATGGTTGTTTCAACAAGACAATGACCCAAAACACACTAGTAAACGGGCAAAGTCTTGGTTCCAAACCAACAAAATTAATGTTATGGAGTGGCCAGCCCAATCTCCAGACCTTAATCCAATTGAGAACTTGTGGGGTGATATCAAAAATGCTGTTTCTGAAGCAAAACCAAGAAATGTGAATGAATTGTGGAATGTTGTTAAAGAATCATGGAGTGGAATAACAGCTGAGAGGTGCCACAAGTTGGTTGACTCCATGCCACACAGATGTCAAGCAGTTTTAAAAAACTGTGGTCATACAACTAAATATTAGTTTAGTGATTCACAGGATTGCTAAATCCCAGAAAAAAAATAGTTTTGAGTTTGTACAGTCAAAGGTAGACACTGCTATTTTTTTGAACACACCCCTTTCAACTAATTCAACTAATTGCCCAATTGCACAGCCTTAAGAGCGTGCATATCATGAATGCTGGGTCTTGTTTGTTTTCTGACAATCTACTGAACCTACTGGTAACTTGTTTGCCACGTAGCAATAAAAAATATACTAAAAACCTTGATTATTCTGGTTAGTCACATTGTACTGCTATTATTTTGAACAATACTGTAAATGTTATTAACCCAAAACCTTTTTATATTAGTGCACCTTTTCACATGAGAACAAATATTCCAGTCAAAATGAACTAATCTGTATATTACAGGTATAACAATGAAGAACTAAACAGTTTAATATACAAATAATCTGAATTTATGTGAGGTTGAGTTTTGGAAAATCACAACACCAAATAACTCCACAAGACAATGACCTGAGGGAAGAATAGGGGATAGGAAATACCATTAATTCAGAACCATATATATAGAATAGAATTGAATAGAAAGTCTCCACCATCATTGAACAAAAAGTGTGTGTGTGTGCATGTGTATTCGATCAGTAATGCTCTGTTGTCACACTGCTGCCAACACGTAATCCATCTTTGCCATCTTGGACGAGAATTCATTTGAAGTGACAGAGATGGATTCTAAAAGTTCCCTGGCAGTTTCCTGAATCTAATGCAACCACTGTGTGCTTTCTCTCTCTCTTTCTTTGTTTCCTCTCATCCATCTCAAAGTGTGTGATTCAAATCAATGAATCAACAAAAATGATTCATTTTGTAGGCTAAGACATAAGGAACCTGTCTATGTTTTTACTAATTAATGAAATTCAAGAAATAGACACAGACTATTTCCAAGATATGAATACTCACTGACTTTCATGAAGCATATCACATAAAACTAAATAAGTAAATAAGTAAACAAAAAAATTAATAAACATTCTCAAAACAGATATCTGACTGGTTTTATGCAATCTGAGGTATCAAGGAAAAAAAAAAAAGTTTGACTATGATATACTATTGACTTCTGAATGGAAGTATTGTTAATTAAATTTTTAGACTCCATCCTCTTGTTGTTCCTCCATCATGTGATATACTGTAAAAATGTTCATTCTGACAAAAGACCACCAATGAAATACCTTTTAACACAAGCTCAAAATCACATGGAGTTTCTCTCTAGGCTCTCCTTTTTTTTCTCTCCAAATCTTCACCTGATCTGTACTGATGTCAACCACCAAATCTATTACATCATTTAAACTCAGCTTTCAAATTCCCATCACAATTTTCAGATTCACTTGCCTTGTTCTTCAGAGTGTTGATCGCTTTGTTCTCCTGTCTTTAAATCCCAGCCTTTCTCTTCCAAAAGAAAATCTTTTGGGAAATGTTTAAATTCAGAGAATCTGGAGCGTAGGTCTATAAAACCTTTGCTCCTGCTGTATGGTATCAGAGGAAAGGGATGTCTCAGATGTTCAGCTTAACGTGATAGCCTTGATATAGCTTTATGCATATAAACCCGCAGCACTTCATTTTTGCATAATCTATATTTATTGACTATGAATATATAATTGTATGTTACTACTGCTGTGAAGCACTGTCTAATGTCTATCTGGGGTATGTTCTGCTGTAGTTGCTCAGAAAAGGCCAGGAACATAAATGAAAAGTGCAAAATGCAGTGGCTAGAGTCCTTACCAGGTCAAGAAAAGATGATCATATTACCTGAATTGCACAGTCTCTGCACTGGCTACCGATTAAGTTCTGTATCAGTAACAAATTATTATTACTCACCTATAAGGCGCTCAATGGTTTAGCTCCTGTGTACCTAACTAGTCTTATACCGCGCTACAATCCATCATGCTCCCTAAGACAAAACGCTGGAATTTTGGTAGTTCCTAGGATAACAATGTTCACTAAAGGAGGTAGAGCTTTTTTCGCATTTGGCTCCCAAACTCTGGAATAGCCTTCCTGATAATGTTCAGGGTTCAGACACTTAAATCTCTTTCGCCACGCATTTGAATAATGCATCTCATAATTTGTGACTGCTGTTTTATCTGATCAAATGTGCATTCGTATTCTTTAGCTTGGGTTAACCTGGCAAACACACAACGTTCCCCTAACGTTCCCGTATGGTTCCTATTTGTTTATTTTTTTGGGAACCAAACAAGAAGGAATGTTCCCTGTAGGTTATTTTTAGGTTTAATTTCAAAACCTTAGGAAAACGTTCTAGGAACTTTCTCTGTAGGTTATTTTTAGGTTATATTTTAATAACTTTAAGGGAACATTCCCAGAACATGGCTGGAACGTTCCTAGTAGGTTCCCAGAACATTTCCCTAACCTTTTAAGGGAACGTTCTGGGAACTTTATTCGAACGTTCCCAGAACATTGCGGGAACGTTCCAAGTAGGTTCCCGAAACATTCCCCTAACCTTAAGGAAACATTCTATTTACGTTAAGAAAACTTTCCTGGATAACCAATAGGGGACATTCTTGGGAACATTCTGGGAACCAAAAACTAACGTTCCCAGAATGTTCCCAGAACGTAAAATTGTTAGCTGGGAAACAAATTAATTTTACTTTGTTGGAACAACAGCTACGCTAATGATGTCTCTATTTGTTTCTCTGTTTTGCCACGGGATTTACATCCCAGGATTAACACAAGCTCCAGTTTGGATCCAGAACATCTGAGAAGAGATGACGCTAACCCCTCAGAGGACCCCAGATGATGCTATCCCTGAAACCACATACAGAACTAACAAATATTGCTACTTACTATGCAATCACATTATAATTGCTGTTAATAGTGTTCATTGTCTGGTTGACTATGTCTTGTATGATTTTTTTCTGAAATTCAACATTTTCAAATTCCGGTAATTTACACGCAAACTGATCAAAACTTATAAGCTACTACTAAATATTGTAGAAACATTATCTTCTGTAAAGTTGCTTTGCAATGATTTGTATCGTAAAAAGCGCTATACAAATAAACTTGAATTGAATTGAATTGAAAAAGCAATATCCCATTAAAAGTGTCACTTGTACCTGCAAATGTCCTTTGTCGGCACAGTCAAGATCTTGCCTGTACCCTTTTTCATTCATTTACTTTTGTGTGTTTGAATGCATTTACACATTTTTATTGGCACAGAGACATTTAATCTCAAGGGTGGGAGGAAAATCAGCCATAATCACATGAGAGAAAGAATAAAAGAATCAAGGAGAGATGCATGAAGCACAAATGTTCAGCTCTGATCTGAATGTCTGCTTCAGTGTCATGCTCTGTACAGACTCCACTGGATAGACAGTGGGTGGCAGAGCAAGATATCTCTTTCTATAGCTCTGTTCCAAAACCGAGTAAGCTTGTTGTCTGCACAGGCACTTACATTCAATGACAGCATCTTTACTTAAATGAAAACTCATAAATGAGTGATTTGAAATGCTCTACATAGGCAGTGATTCTCATAATGATTCCACAGGCACATCATTAGCACTCCTCATGAGAACTGATAAATGATAATGCTCACAGTTGATTCCAGTAGAGTTATGGTTGCATGTTGCTAATAAACAATTTGATATTCTAATAAGCATACAAATGCTTGCAGTATTGAACAAAATACAATGATTAATTAATCAAATTTTCCCCTGCTAAAAAACAGCTTTTAACATAGCTTTTGTGTTTGGAGTGCTTGTGATTGTTTAAAGGAATATATTTTTATTTTATTTTATTTTATTATTATTTTTTTTTTCAAGTAAATCTTCGAACTAAAATAAATAAATCTGCCTAATATATTTATTTTTATTTATTTATTATTTATCTGTCTATCCATACATCCAATCTACCTGTCCTTCTCTGTTTTATGAAATTTCTTTAAACCATATTAGTTTCTTACTGTTACTTTTTTTAAGTGATTTTTAAGTTGTGTCTGGTGCAATCATACATTTTCATACATTTTTTTTCGAAAACCATGACTGACCAATCAGAAAAAAAGTTCTTAAGAGCTCTTTGTGATTAATGCTTTGATTGTATAAAAAAAAAAAAAAAAAAAAAAAAAAAAAAAAAAACTTGTGGCATGGACATTCTTCATATCTTCTTGGTTTGTGTTTGGTAGGCAGCTTGGTTTAGAAACAGCTTATATATCTCTCTTTAGAGTACATATCTCTTCATTTTCAGTTCTGTTCTCTTCAATATCTACCAGCATTTTGGCTTGTGAAAGAGTGTGTGAGAAAAAGAGCTTATTCTGTGCAGTTCTCCAGATGTTTTGGAGAGAGTAAGTCTATATAGAGACAGAGAGGCATGTGGCTGCCTATAGAAAGAGAGGTGTAAGTATAGAGGGATAAGTTTATCTCCAGGTCTGTATGGAGGATGATGTCTCCTGGAGCTTTAGCAACCGAAGTAGATGACAACAGGGGAACCAGGAAGAGCCAGAGCTGTCAGTCACACACAGATGTAAGCTGCTTCAGAAAGCATAATGCAGGCTTTATGTGTGTGTGTGTGTGTCTGTGTGTCTGTGGGTGCATGTGCACAGATATTCTTGCAGTATCAGTTTGTGGACTAACAGGGATTACCACCTCTGAGCCGTCAAGGGAGTCACATAGCTATTAGTATCTGTATCCACCTTCCTCTATTTCTCACAGTCTCTCTTTGCCTCTCTTTGCCACATGAAACACTTCTTTCTGCAACTCACAGACTTTTCTGCATCTTTTTTTTTCTGTCTTCCTTTGTCTGAACTTCTTTACCTTTTCTCTGAACTACTTTTCAGAACAGTGTGTGAAGAGATCTGTGACAAATCACCTCGCCCAGACAGTCTGTCTGAAGCTTCACATGCCACCAGGAATATTCATTTCTATCAGCAGAAAGCAATCTCTACAGACATAAATCATAATTGAAATGCAGTTCTCTGACTTTGAGATATAACCACACCTCTCGCACACATTTATTTTCTGCTTGGTCATAGAGAGGTGTGTTGTAGGTGTTATGTTTTTGACTTAAATGTGTGACGTCCTAAAAAAAAAAAAAACAACTTGTAGCCCTCCTGACCACCTCAAATACATTGCGATGTGATCAGCTCCAGTTAGATCGTCGCGTGTTGTCATCTCAAAATTACAGTTATTACGACATGCCATGTATGCAGCATTAGTCATTTAACATTCAAATTTTGAAACGATACATGTGACTGCTTTTGAGTGAGTCATTGAATCACTAATTTAACTAATTCATTCAAAACACTGAATCACTAAGGGACTAACTGTCTTCATGAGTAAGTTTTTTATTAGCACATCTCTTGAATAGCATCAGCAAATCCTGTATCTGACAGCTATGGAATAATATAAATGTGGGAATATTATAGATAGAGCACAAACAAGTTATATATATATATATAAAGGTCTCGTATATATGCATAATGTGATCTATACTCATGAACATGTTGTGTTCTTGTGCCATGTCTCCAGTCTCACAGTGCTTTCTGTCAAACTCCGAGACAAAGAAACAAACAGTTTGAAAAGTGGCGTAAACTTGAAACACTCTTATCTTTCATCATTCCACATCTCTAGCCAAACGTTTGTTTGCACAGCCGCAACTTCTGTTTTTCAGTGTTTATTTATTGAGGGCAAAGTTTCAACTCTCTGTGTTTTTTATCGTCGGGCCTTTGAAACAAACATGAATTTATTATTTTAATGACTTCAGCCCATTTACTGTGTCTGTCTTTTATGCGTCACTACTGGAAAGTTTGCATCTTTCTTACTTAATTGAACAATTACCTTGATGGGTAAGTTCACCCTCCACCCAAAAAAATAAAAAAAATAAAAAAATCATTCACTCACCCCAACTTCTTTCCAAATCCAACCATCCATGTTTTATATTCCTTTTTTCCGAAGTTTAATTTTTGGGTGAACTATCCCTAGCAGTAAGATATATATTATAATATAGTCTGGCAATTCATACATTATGCTGTATGATCAGTGATGAAGTTTAGTAAGTTGCATCACTCATAAAAAAAAGTAACACAATACTGACTGTTAAGTTGGCTGAAGCTCTATAGTTGGCTTTGAGGGGCATCACCTACTATATTTTGAAAAAGTAACACTTTTCTAAAGTGATTATGTAATGCACATTGGCCGCAAACTATATTTTCTGCATGGGTCAGAATGAGTTCGTGGTAACAACCTTGAAAATTATTTAGGCCACCTCAGAATAGCTGCCTCAGCCTTCAGCAGGACTACTTCAAACACATCATTTCCAATCTAGCCGAGAACGAGTAAGTTATGGAAAGGAAGTGTAATGATGGGGCAGAATAAAAAGAAGAAGTTATTTTTATTTTTTTTGCTTGTTTGTGAGCTTCACTCATTCAATCATGTGCAATTTGCTGGGGTAATTGAGGTGGGGCGAATAGGAAAGTGTTAAGCAATTAAGAGTTCACGGGTCGCAGCTGTGTTCTGACACGCCGTCATTAGTTTTCTGATGATCTGCTTTTTTCTGTTGCCTCCCTCAGGTTTTCTCAGGCCAGGAGAGAGTTTCAGATTAGAACATCTGGAGTTTCATGTTTGAAACGGCATCATTCTCCCACCGAGACCCGAGTGAAACCATTAGGCCAGTGAAGACAGAAGAGCAAGTTTGACTGCGCCGACACACGCAGCGTTCTGGTAACACTCTTTAATCATTGCTTATCTGCAGGAGCACAGTTAAACACCTTCCTCTCCCTAAAGCCTTGGCCCTTCATCTCTCTCTCCCTCTGTCATTGTTTTCAGTTATACTTTCCTTCCTCTCTCTTTTTCCTCAAGTTTGAGAAAACAGCCTGTGCCGCTGATATGTGTGCCAACTATGACAAAAGCACTGCTGAGGAATGTGCCGTGTGTCTATATGATAGAATGCTGGGTAAATATAGCTGTCGTTTTCATACGGGTCTGTTTCTGTACCATTGTTTTCGCTGACAGAATGAAAACACGAGGCCCAAACAGATGCAGAAGAAAAAGGTACACCGTGGATACGTTCAGTCATCCATTTTCACTTTTGGTGTGTTCTGTCTACCATTTTATTGACCATTACAATTTATTTATATATATATATATATATATATATATATATATATATATATATATATATATATATATATATATATATATATATATATAAGTTCCCTTTAATTAAAAAAGAAAAACATTTTAATGAGAACTTCATGACCTAAATAATAAATTTATTTATTTATTATTATTATTATTATTATTATTATTATTATTATTATTATTATTATTATTATTATTATTATTATTATTATCTCTCTCCATTCAGTTGAAGTCAATGGGCTTCAGTGTTTCTTTGGACTGCTTTGGCTTTAAATGGGCAGAATAATTGAAACATTATTTGAAATATTTTATTTTGTGTTTTACAAAGAAAAGTCAGTTATGCAGGTTTCAAATGACATGAAAGTGAACTCTAAAGTCAAGCTTACACATGTGAGTAGTCAAGTTATGACATTTTGATATTAACAAAAAGAAAGACATTGGATGAAGAACTCAAACATGGTTGAATCATTCAAAGTAAGGTCAGTAACAAGCATTTGTCTTCTTGATTTCTGCCCAGATCTGTATCTCAGTATTTGGCTAATATGTGACATTCTCATCAACTGCATCACATGTGGTATTTCCAGTTGACATTAGATCAAGCAGATGGCTGGGAACAGAGGAAGCTGACTAATTGATGGGTCGATTGCTTATCAAAACAGCAAATCATTGAAACTGGTATTAAGGTTTCCTTCTTAACCAGTACTGTAATTGACAGCACAGTTAATAGAGTAGGTCATACAAAAATAAATGCTGTCATTATTTACTCGCCCTCATGCCATATTATCTATCCAATGCATAAAGATAAATTTGTATGCAGCTCTTTTTCAAGGATGGCTGCAAAACGGTAAAAGCTATATGTCTGACTTGTACATTATTTTCTGTAATACCACATTATACAGTAGCTTAGTGTGAAGAACAGACTTAAACACAGGTGCACCTCAAATTAGAATGTTGTGTATTAAATAAATTCAGTGCACAGACTGAAGTAGTTGAAATCTTTGGGTCTTTTAAAATTCAAAATTTGAGTTGAATTACTGAAGTAAATGAACTTTTGCACCTGTACCTTGTTTTGAGTCATATTCTTTCTCTGCAAAAGCTGTAAATACAGACATGATCACATGTTATTCCTGTAGCTTAAACATTAGAGCATGACACTCATGCAAGTAGCTTTGGATAGAGAATGATCTGCCACATGCATAAATGTAGAATTTGTCAGTATTCCATGGAGTGTAAAACTTGGATTTTTGTGAACTTTCCCATATAAAACAACCTACATTTTTTTTTTTTTCTGCCCACACAAAGCTATCACATGATTCGAGAAGACTCTGGCATGAGTCATTATTTGTCCTGGTGTGTGTGTGTGTGTGTGTGTGTGTGTGTGTTTTAAATGGTGACTAGACACTGATTCTGTATTGTGAAGAGTGTAGTTATGTATTGAGTAGTTCGGATGTGATTTCCTTTTAGAGTTCAAATATCACAGTACATATCACACCTTATTTATGCTATATTGATGTAATTTAATCTGAGCTGGTCCAGAACAACTTCCTGTAAAACTGTTTTCAGTCAAACTATATTAGACATGAATGGCACACACTGGCATTAGCTCTGCCATAAATGTCACTTCTCATAGAATGACTGTGGCTGTGGCGTATCATTTGAGAGATGAGTTCAATAATCATAACAAATTGTCCCGTCTTTCTTTCTTTCTGCTACATAAATATCAAATTGCTTTCATTTGCTACAGGAATATGCCATGAGAAATCATGTTACAGTTATTTTACTAGTGATTGTAATGAAAAAAAAGGAAAAAATAAGAATTATAATTATATATTTTAGAAATAAACACCAAGTACCAGTTAAAAGTCTGTTTTGCTACATTGCATTCATTTATAATAAAAAAAAAAAAAAATCGTATACAGAACTTTGGTTATCTGCTTTTGTCTGTTCTATTGTATGTTTTATCTCGTTTTCTTCTGTCTTTCTTCCTTTTTGTTCCCTCTCTTGGCAGTGACCTAGGAAAAGAAAACAGAATTAACCTTGTCTGGCTAAAGTAATCTTTTCCTCTCCTTTCTCTCGTAGCTCATACCGACACAACCTGCTCAGCCCAGAGGGCAGGAGACACACAGAGGGAGAGAGAAAGAGACACGGGTGAGGGCAGGAGAGCGGGTAAATAAACAGGACAAACTACAAAACCCAGCTTTCTCCTCCGGTCATTCACTTATTCGCTGTCCACCCTTTAAACACCAGCTGGTGGACCTTGACCCTGGTAGAGGCCTCGATCCCTTACAAATGTTTGGATTACAGGAGCGACCCGCTGAAGGAGTGTTTCACTGTTAAGTGGGACATTATTCTTGTGGGCTACTCTCAGGCAAAAAGCTAATTCTATACTTGTTTTGGCAAAAAGGTTTCAGTGTACTTGTACAGTATGCATCAACAAAGAGTTCCTTGTATTCGAAGTGAACTCGCGCACACACTTTTAAGAAAATAAAAGATGAAAAGTGGGGAAAAAGACCAACATCGCCTAGATGGAGTCAGTCAATGGAGCCGTCAAGTTATCAGTTAACTCCAGTGGCATGTAGTCAGTGGAGCAGAGCAGCAGAGAAAGAAGCGGAGGAGAGGGGAAGAAAGGAGAGGAGGGGAGGGCTGAAACAGGACACTGGTTTAGGGTGCGACGGCTGAGTTGAGCTCTTATCGGCACTTCTCTCTCAATTACACCACTAACGCTACTCTCTCACTCTCTTTATTTCAATCTCTCCATTATTCCACTTATCTGTGTTGCTTTCTTACCTAGTGCCTTTGCAAAAGGGCAAATTACGAGAAAGGTGAGACAGCACTTGAACAGATCCCAAACTGTAAGCTCAATGAGGGGGTTTGTGTGTGTAAGAGAGGGAGAGAGTCACTGAAAGACATCACACTCTGATATTTTGTAATTCTACTCGACACATTTTGCTTTGGCAATCTACTTCCAAAATATCAGAAGTTTAATTTTCAAAACTTCCTGCAACCATAGATGCTTTTAGAAGTTTTAAGTGTAGAATATTTATTATTATTATTGTTATTATTGTTATAATTGTTATTATTATTATTATTATTATTATTATTATTATTATTATTATTATTATTATTATTATTATTATTTGAAAGTATAATTAGCGAGATTAAAGTCTGTATCTGTATATGTAAATGATGCTCTGTCTTCTGAAGGCATATAAAAACAATGTGTGAACAACTCTTTATGTTTCACGAGTCACTAAGGTTTGGAACAACATGAGGGTGAGTAATTATAGTTGGCTCATTTTTAGGTGAGCTATTCTTTTAAGGTTTAAGCCATTCTCTGTACGATCAGAACTGTTATTATATTTTCTAAGAGTGTCAGCATGCATCAAACTGGCAAACAACACCAGACTGTACAGTACTGTAGAAAAATGGTGATAGATTATGGCTCTTCACAATGAATATTCACACTCGTGCACACACTCCCACACCTGTGTGAACTCGAGCAGCTGCATTGGCGCTACAGGAATAGAACATGACACACTGTAGAGTAGCAATTTTAACACTTTCCAATGCTTTTAAGAAGATCGCACCTGCTGAAGAACTCTGCAGCTGGACGCTCTTAAACTACGGTTTTGAAACAAAGGTGAAAAAATCCAAATGAAAGGCAGCTGCCCAAACACCTCTGTTCTCAGGGTCTTTTTGAAGTGCGTAACTGCTTTTCTATATTCCTCCATCTTTCATAAGAATGAAAAATGTGTTTATTTTGCACTTATCTCTGAGATTTTAGAAAGCAATCTCTCACTTCCAATTCTGGAAACTTTTTTCTTTTGTTTATAGCCCCCTTTGTATAATATATATATATATATATATATATATATATATATATATATATATATATATATATATATATATATATATATATATATAATAAAAAAAAATGTCAAAGCCTTAGACTTTATTCTAATTAAGATTAAAGGTTTATGAATATAAGGCGTACAATATTTTTAGTATTTAGGATCTATTTGTAAATATGTTTTTTTGTTGTTGTAGCATTTAGTTTCATGGCACCAAAACTCTTGCATTTCATTTTTTTTTCTTTTTTTTCTGCAGTGTTATTTTCTACCACTTTAATTATTATTCTGATTATATATCTTTTAATTGCATTTGCACTCATGAATTGTTCATTTAATTTTTTTAGTAATAAAATGAATTATCATTTTATTATATTATGATATTATTTGAATACATTTAAGTTTTAAACAAATATTTTTGCTTTAACTTATGACAACATTATTTATGCAAGGTTCTCCATTAATTCTCAAATATTAAGGAAGAAGATTGTTCTAGTCAGTTTTGATTTTGATATTATTTTGTATCATTTATTTATTTACTTTTTTGTATTAGTCTTTGTATATTAGCTGCAGGTCTCCTGTGGAAAAGTTAGAATGAGAAAAATAAGCTCAGACAATCATTACAATATTTAATTAGCTAATTAGTTATATTGGTTGTTAGTCTTTTGTTTTAGTTAGCTCGCAGTGTTGCATATTAATTTCTCCTCATGGCCCATAAAAGAGATTTAATATTTAGCTGGGCATTGTCACACATGGGGATGATCACACACAGTCACAAAGCATTTGTGTAAATGAAGTATTAGAAGAAATACTTAGAAGTATTAGAATCAAGACTTTAAACTTAAACTCCCTTGTGAAATGCCCTGTATTCAGGTTGTTGTTGTTTTTTTTTGTTTTTTTTTACCTGAGACATGGCGCCAGTGTAATTAGCATGCTAGCGTAAACCATATTCATGTCTAAAAGGCTCTAAATATGTGCAATTGTGCTGGTTTTAATTCTCTTTTATGCAGGAAGTGAACTATAGTCCAAGAGCCGAGGTCCTTCAGGACACCAGAGTGCTTTCCAAAGGCACTTAAATGTATTGTTTACCAACCAAATGCTTAATTACCAGGTTGAATGAATTAATTACACTTCTTCTAAAGACAACAATGGCCCATCCCCTGAGTGAACCTGGTGTGTATGTGTGTTTGGAATGAGGGGGCTAGAGGTGACCCGCTCCTTCTTCCCTCTAAAAATAAACTAACGGGAAAGAATTGCAGAGCAAAGGACGCGAGTGGAGTGGGCTGGGTCCAGGGGGAGCAGACAGGTTAACATCGCATTAAGTGGAAAGGGCAGAGCAGTTTCTCTCTGCTTTAAGTGGAAATTGTGTGCATATCACAGGACACCCCACACACTGAAAGGCTCATTAGCATGAGGCCGAGAGACAGAGCTCAGTCTGATCTGGCTGAGGTTCTCCAGGGGTGTGCACACACTAGAGCCAGAGCCCCTCACATACACACCCTCACTTCAGGAAGAGATCGATGAAACTGTAAATGTTTGTACACTTGAGTTTAACAATCATTTAATCAATTCAACTTTTAAGTTGAAAGGTTGTTAAAATAGTTTCTCCTATCTCAGTGTAACATGCAAAGTTAATTTTAGGCAGACTGACTTTCTGAAGACTGTAAACACTGACTCTGCAGTGCTTTCAAAACATTGCTGTCTTTAAGTGACTTGATGGGTCAACTTTTGAATCATCCAGCGGATTTAGTTTGGACTGGGGCTCTCTGTTATCAAATACTGGCAGTCAGGGATTGTGGGAGTTCTGAGAGGCCAGTTTAGAATTATTCTGCATTTCTGCTGTGTCAGTACAAACTGTTTATTTATTTATTTATTTATTTATTTATTTATTTATTTATTTATTTATTTAATGATAGTGGATATGTGACATCCAATAAATAAGTTGTTGGTAAGGACATTAATTATAAAATCTGTATATACTGTACATGCCAATCAAAAGTTTGTAATATTATATTAATATAATATTAATGTAATATAATGTAATATATTAATGTAATATTAAAAGGTAGTAATATTTGCTGAAAATTCAGTTTTGCTGAATCAAAGGAAGGCTTTTCATTTTAAATATTTTGAAATAGATAACTTCAGTTGTTTTCAAGTGTAATAATAATTCATAATATAATTATTTATGATCAAATAAATGTGGCCTTGATGAGCCTAAGAGTCTTCTTGTAAAACATAAAAAAACCTTACCAACACCAAACTGTTAAAAAAAATAAAAAAAAAATAAATAAAAGAAAATCAAAAATAACATATTACACATTTATAATTTGTGTGTGTGTGTGTGTGTGTGTGTGTGTGTGTGTGTGTGTGTGTGTGCGTGTGCGTAATACACACATGCATAATTTGATATTCAAAAATAACACTACATATTTATAATTTGTGTCTGTGTGTGTATATATGTAGTGAAGTGAAATGAAGTGAAATGACATACAGCCAAGTATGGCGACCCATACTTGGAATTTGTGCTCTGCTTTTAACAAAGCAGTGAACACACACACACACACACACACACACACACACACACACCGTGAACACACACCCAGAGCAGTGGGCTTCCATTTATGCTGGGGCGTCCAGGGAGCAGTTTGGGGTTTGGTCCCTTGCTCAAGGGCACCTCAGTCGTGGTATTGAGAGTGGAGAGAGCACTATACATGCACACCCCCCACCCACAATTCCTGCCGGCCCAAGACTTGAATTCACAACCCTCCGATTGAGAGTCCAACTCTCTAACCATTAGGCCACGACTTCCCCATACTTTACAGCATATCATACATGCAGTGCTTTATCAGCTTTATTGAGGAAAATGTTCAGCTTAAATGCTAAATGTGAATAGTACTAGAATAGCGTATTGACTAGAATAGTAACAGCAGAGAAAATTTTCACCTGCCTAGACACCATAAATCATGTGGTATACTCTGTAATGCTTTCTTCTATTGTTTTTTTCTTTTTGTTTTTTTGGAGAGAGAAAGAGTGAGAGCAATACATACATGTCTTATTGTCCTTCAAAGAGGAGGATAACAGAACTTGGCCATTTCTCAGAGGAGACATGCTCATTCCCCTGGTGCACTATGGGATATGTTCACCTTGTCCTATATGTTTTTTTTTTTTTTTACTTTCCCCTAACCTTCCCGTCTTTACATCACCCTTTCTGCTTTAGTGTTATCTAGCACTTTTCATAAACCATGTCTCCCGTTTACCCATTCTTTCTGAATCCTGATTGGCTGCAACTGTCCTGTATAATGTTTGCAGATGTGTCTCATTGAGTTTTGAATATCTGCGATTAATCTCCCACAAAGCACTAGCAAGACAATAATAGGCCATTTGAATGCCATTGGCCAGTGAAGTCTATGAAAGAGAGAGAGACTCTAGAAATGTGTGTACATTTACTCTATATGAGTCTGACTCATCGCAACCAGGGGAACGACAAAATGCTTAATGTTTTCATGAGAGCACAAGTGAATGGCTTTGCTTTTATACACTCTATTAATGTGTAATTATAATTCAGATGAAAAGTGCGCTATTATCACTGTGCTGATGAGGCACAGCTCGTTCGCTCTTGCTCACTATTGAAAAGCTCTTATTACGATGTTCAATGTCACTGCGACTGCCTGAGCCTCAGCGGTGAACGCACAAAGATGTCTGGCCGCTTTTGTTCAGCTGGAAAATTCCCATAAATGTCGGGACCTTTTCTACTCACTAAATGGAATGTCTGTGTTTTATTGGTGGAGTAATTTATGTGAACTGTATGCAGCGGATCGTGTGAGCCTGAAGACTGGATTAATAGTTGTTGAAAATTCACATTACCGTCACCAAAATCAACTATTAAAATAGAAAATGTCAATGTTTAATTGTAACAACATTTGAAACTGTATACTGTATATAAAATCAAATAATTGCAGCCTTGATGAGCATAAGAGACTTGTTTCAAAAACATAAAATTGCATAAAAATCACTGTTTCTTGTATTATTATTATTATTATTATTATTATTATTATTATTTTTTTTTTTTTTTTTTTTTTTTTTTTGCCAAAACGTCATAGCAGATCAATCACAAATATTAAGTTTATATATTGTCCTGCTTTCATTTCACCTCTGAATAAAGCTTGTCACTGAAGTGCACATACCTGCAAAATCATAAATATCGATCTAAATCTATTTTAATATGTTGGAATTCTTCTCTGAGTGGAAATATCCTGTTCTATCAAAGATATGCCTTTGATATCAGTTCAAGCACATTTACTCTTCCTTGTCAAGTTAAAGGTCATTTTGTGAGATCCTATGAATATTATTATGTATCTATGGAATTGCCTGACATTTTTGATACATGCTACAGTTCTTTTTTTTTTTTCTGTCTCAAAGATGTATTTCTGCTAACACTTTTCCAACACGCATTTTGTAATTTTCTTAGAAAAATACAAAATATATGGAAACACATTTAGGCCTCTAAGGAATATGACATTCTTAAGAATACATATGCAGTGTTATTTGACAATATCTTGACTTACGGCTAGAAACAAAGTTTAGTCAGACATCATTCATTTAAGAGTTTCCAGAAGCATAAGAGCATTTTGACCTTCGTTATATAATTCAAGAGCTATTTTGCGTGTGCATGTATGTATGGCAGTACTTCATTGAGTTAACTGTTGAGAATGAGTGATGGTTTTGCTTCTCTTTAAGCACATCATTACAGGAGATGAGTGCATGAGAAGTGCTCAAACACACGTCTCTGCTGACACTGAGCTCCTTAAGAATGTCAGCTCTAGAGAGAGCCTGTTTATCTAATATACGGATGTGTGTCTATGTGAGTACTAGCAGGATTGAGAAAGAAAGATGTTTTTACCACCAACATACATCTTGGAATTTTCTAGAAGGCTTATAAATATTTATCTTGCTTTTTAATGTAGTTGCCATTGGCAGAGCATGTGGAAGGTGACAGTTTTGGTGCATTCGCATGCGTGTAAAAGAGAAATGCGTGTGTGAAAGTGCTACTTCGCACCTCTGGATGGAAGGTAATGTAGTCCAACTCAGACCTAAAATAAATAAGTAAACAAGCGAGGCAAAAGATGACAATGACACGTTCCCTTTTTGAAAAAAGGTAGGACATTTTCAAAGGGAAGCATGTGGCAGTGAATGTTATGCGTTACAGTGGAAGACTGGTGTCAAGATTTTTCTGAGGAAACTTTTAGTGCTTTAAACACTGCTGTTGGCAAAACTTTCTGCTGATGGAAAATTTAATTTAAGAACATTCTCATTCACTATTCCCGGTCGGTGGAATGATCTTCCCACCCCTATCCGGAATGCTGGATCCCTGACAATTTTCAAGTGACAGCTGTAAACTAATCTCTTTAGACACTACTTGACTTCATCATGAAAGCAAAAAGAAAAGAAAAAGAAAGTCATTCTCCTCTTTATTTCTTCTCTTTCAAGATTGCCCTTAACTTGAACAATTCCTTAAATGTGGCATTGCGAGCACTTCCTGTGTCTGTTTGCCTCTTTAAGCAGAATTGCTTTATGTATTCCCCAATTTTAAGTCACTTTGGATAAAGCTGCCTGCAAAATGATTAAATGTAAATGTTAATGATCTATACGATGTTCAAAAGGAGGAGAATAAACCAGATGGGTCCTGCATTTTTTTTTTTTTTTTTGTGTAGACATTTCAGTCGTTTCATTTGCAGTTTATTTGTCTTGTAGGTATCTAGAAAATCATATCTGAGCAAAAAAAAAAAAAAAAAAAAAAAAAAAAAATATTTATATATATATATATATATATATATATATATATATATATTTTTTTTTTTTTTTTTTTTTTTTTTTTTTTTTTTTGCTGAACTTAAGGGAATGTCATCATTTACTCACCATTATGTCATTCCAAACCAAATGAGTTTCTTGCTTATGTTGAACATGAACGAAGATATTTTGTAGAATGGTGGTAATCAAACAGTTGACTTCCACTGACTTTTCCTACTTTGGAAATTTCTTTATAAATCTTCAAAATATCTTATTTTGTATTCATCATCATCATCATCATAAAAAAAAAAAAAAAAAAAAAAAAGGTTTGGAACAACATGAGGGGGAATGATGACAACATTTTATTTTTGGGGTTAACTATTTCTTTTATTAAAGACAGTGGTTCAACATTGAAAATTAGTTTTGCAAAAAGTAAAATAAACTGTAAAATCAAATACTGGTTAAAATGCAATGGAATTACATTTTAACATAACTGAATTTCATTATTATTACTAGCTAGCAATAGAGCACATTAGAATGCAAAATTCTACCTTTTGTTTTACCTTGGCTATGGTGAATAATAGTTACCGTGCTGCTATTTGCAGAGCATTTAATTTTTAAGCATTACACAGCATATGAACATTAAACATTGGATATTAGTTTATTTTCTTATACAATGTTTAAACTGCATTTAGTTCAACTCTGAAATCAGAATGTCCTACATAAAAAAAAATAAAAATAAAAAATAAAAAAAAACAATGTAATGGACCACCACTAGGGCCTAACTGAGATTCACTACCATTCTAAAGTTTGAGATCAGTAAGGTGTTTTTATTTATTTATTCTGCATTAAAATACATTAAAATTAACAGTAAAGACAGTATGCTCCAAATAAATGTTGTGCTTTTACATTTTCTTTTAATTTTTTAACATGTTGTGTCGAAGCACTATGAGAACATATATAATCAGTACAATGGAAGGGGCGAGATGTCATAGGCGGGGTGATGTAGCGACCAGGAAGCTTAAAAGTAGGGTTGCCAGAAGTATGACATTGAGAGGCAGTGTCTTGTTCCCTTTAGAGAACCAGGTTTACATGAGACGTTTTCCTTCAGGAACTCGAGCTGTGTTGAAAACTATGGGAACGAGTATGCCCACGCCGCCAGACTTACAAATCCCTGAATAGTGTGAAAGAGCCCAGCTAGGGAAAGAGAACAGAAGAGCCCGGAGTGGTATGGATGTCGAGGCCATAGGACCAGTAAAACGCTAGGGGCATGGATCAACCCGCTGAATTGCAGATTTTGTGTATAGAAACACCTGCTAGAGTGATCCTTGACCCCCAAGGACGAGGGGAGATCAGATGATTCATAATAAATGCAAATGACTGAGGGTCTGTTTAGAAGGTGGGAAGACCACCTCAGGGGTGATCATAGCACACTAGCAGCCTGTCCACCCTTCTCCACAGAGCAGTACTGTGGAAGTATACATCCAGTGCTCGCACTGAACACATAGAGTTAAGCTTCTGCTGGTCAGAAGACCTGGAGTACAATAGGAGGGAACTTTAGGTACATAACCTGCTTGAGGGTAGAGAGTTTGGCCAGAGCAGGTGCGAAGCCTAGGAAAGAAAGGGTCCACTGAGAGGGCCTAAAGAAAGATAATCTTAATAGAAACATGATGATCAAATATTATCTCTATAGGCTCAAAAGGAGGTTTACAGAGAGCCTCTAACACCACAGCCAGGTCCCATGGGGGGACGCAAAATCATACCGGAGGCCTCAAACTCAGCGTACCGCAGAGGAAACATGTAATTAGGGGGCGTCTGTCCACTGACTGGCCACCAAGAGGAGCATGGTAGGCCGCAATGTCCACCACATAGACCTTCAAGGGGGAGTGCGTCAACCCTGCAGAGAATCAGGCCTCCGGGAACTCCAGTACTGTGCCAGCTGGGCAGTTAACTGGGTCACGCTGGTGGTCTCCTCACCAAGAAGTGAAAAGCTCCCTCTTCAAGGCGTACAGTTTCCTCATTGAGGGGGCTCTGTATTGCAGGATGGTCTCAACATCACTACGAGGTGTGACCCCTCAAGGGCCACACCCGCTCTGTTTCTGAGCCTACCGGTATGAGGAGCCGGTACACGGAATGGGCTGCTCCTGCCCAGCAGTCCCAAAAGCTAGAAAGTGGTGATGAAGGATCCACTGAAGTGGATGTGGTGGCTCACTAAGCAGAAAGCGTTCATCGAACATGCTTTTCTGCTGTTCAGTCTGTTTTCTGCTCTACATCCTGTTTCTCTCAAAGTTTAGCTTGGCCATCGATGCCCTCCACATCAACCTCTTTGGAGGAAAACAAGCAGAGCATCGAGCCCTCTCCCCAGCTGGAAGAAACCGCAAAGAGGGCTTCCGATCCCAGTGGGTCTGGAGGGTAGGGACGAAGAAGGGGACTAGCTCATCTCCATTCCCTCCACTAGATCCATCTGTGATCCCCATGAGTGCAGCTGCTGCTCCACCTCGGAGGAAGCGGGGTTGGCACCGCAAGGAACGCTGATGAAGGCTCCCTTCACAAAGAGAGCCTTCCAGGAGCAATGCACACAGAGTCAGCTCTCGAGGGAGCATCACGAGCGTCTGCCGCTGCGTACGCTTCAACAATGCACAGATTGTGTGTATGCGCACCCATAATGTAGCTCGGACAGGGAGGATCACACAGTCTGAAGCACTGTCTGCTCTCACTCAAGTGTTTGTCTTATCGCTCGACTTTGACATGGTTTATAGTGAGGGACAGACAACACTAAATACGACTCACAAACAGATAGAGAAAGACACACACACACACAGAGTGCTTGCTGAATGACAGAAAGCTGCCACTGTATCCACCGCACATGCTTTTAAGCTTCCGTGTCGCTACATCATCAATGATTGTACACGTGATTCAGAGCGTGGTCATGCTGAAGCTATTCCCATAGCTTGTTGACACAAACTCGAGTTTCTGAATGGGAACCATTCACTTAAATTGTAATAATATAATTCAATATTACTGTCGTTACTGTATTATTGAGTAAATACATGTATACTTGGTGAGCATAACATACTTCTTTCAAAAACATTACAAAATTGTACAGATCCTAAACTTTTGAAAGGTAGTGTTGATGTAAATATGGCATATTATCTTCTCTGGTAATAAAAACACACCTGAAAATGTTACCATTGTAGTGCTAATGATAGAGCTGCCATATTGTTTCCCTATGTATCAGTAATTTATTTAGTTATTTATTTATTTAAATTAATTACACAATGGAATTTAAGTCTTAGCATTCAGCCTTTGTTGTATAAGCTCATTGCAGCAACAACAATTTTTCTGTCTGCCCACTAACAGTGTTCCACAGTGTTTTAGACATTTTGACATGTTTATAGGGTCATTGCTGCTGTGTGCAGAATGTGTAGTTTTTGAAATGGCTACATCCTAATAACATAGTGTGTGTGTGTGTGTGTGGGTGTGTGTGACTCCATCAGTGTTTTTGTTCCTGAGGTGAACTATTGGCTTGGGTCCACAGCTCTTCATACACACTTCAGAGACCGATGCCCTGCTCTTAGCTCTCTGTTGCCCAGGAAACAACCTTCTCGGTGCCACTGGCAAGGGTGGGCCACCATTGTGGAGCTCTCGAGTAGAGCACTTCTGCTCACAGGACTCTAATTCCCTCTCTCATGCTTTCTGTAGAATCCCTCTACCTCTGCTGTTCATTATCTTTGGCCGTTGTGTGTGTGTGTGTGTGTGAACACTTAATTTTGTTTGCTAGTTGTACACCATATCCGCATAAATATCTACCCCTGTACAGTATCTTGTTCTAATTATTAGAATGCAATAATTTTAATGGAGTCATAACTTTACTGCAGAACTGTGTTTTCTATATTGAAATTTGTCAGTAAGAATGGTTTAAATCTTATTTTGTGTTCATTTCTTAACATCATAAACAACAAGATTACATAAACACAGCTTTAAATACATTAAATCGAGTAGCCACGGTAATAAACTCTTCTTCTTTATGACATTTTTATGTTATCTGTTACTAACATGCTGTTTTAGGACTGATTCCAAACAAGACAACATTAATCTGAAAGCTTTGTTCGTGTTCTGAGTCTCAGCAGGTCTTGCCCTAAAACTCCAAACCCCTCGGTTATCTGGAATTAATCTGAGAGAGAAGACAGAATCATTATTAAATTCATTAGGTAATTAATTCAATTTCACTAAAGCTGTGCTGCATTACTGAAATGAGTATGCAGAATATTTTAATGCGAACCAGACTCTGAGTGAAACATCACAGAGATCATGCAGAGTGCAAAAACATAGTCACTGGAACTCGACGACACGGTGTTGCATTGTGAAAATTTAATATTTGCTGGCTTCAGCAATACATAATGATACTGTAGAGATAATTTACACTAAAATATTGTAAAAAAAAAAAAATTATAAAAAATAAATATCTGTTAATTTCCTTATGTTGTTAATTTTGTGCAAGTTTGACAGTTTTAGAAAGTAAATAACGTGAGAATGTCATGTAATCTTTTATTTTTTTCACACATCATTTCAATCTACTGGCACTAGCTTTTGGCTGCAGTTAATTTGATAATTGCTTGTTCTTTATTTATGCTCATAAATATTCGGTTACTTTGTTCATCGCAGTCTCAGCTGACTGCCTGATGCATACTAAATATAAAATGGCATGCTCTAGCAAAACATTGAAAGATCCAGTCTGACTGGATGGCTTTATATTTTTTTGCAGGGATGGCCCTAACAAGCTACAAAGTACAGCACAGTTAAAAATCTGGTAAAATTACAAGCAGAGTAAAGTATTTTTCAAAACACAGTTATTTTAGTTAACTAAACCTAATAAATAAATAACTGGAATATAAAAATTAATTAAATAAAATGAATGCATCATATTTATTAAGTTTAACATGATACTAAAACTCTACAAAAAGAACTAAAACTAAAATAAATAAAAAAAAAAAAAAAAAAAAATGAATAAATAAAGAAATAAAACTAATAAAAACAACAGAAATGCACACCAAAATGACTAAAATTCCAACATTAAAATTAAAACAGAAAATAGAAGAATAATATATATTTCAAACGATTTTGCATTAAAGTGAGTAGAAGTATTATTTGTTGAGATTGTTCTTCAAATCAGCTGAAATCCGTGGATACACTGTTTTTTTTTTTTTTTTTTTTTTGTCTGGTGTTTGTTTTGCTTTATTTTATTTATTTATTTATTTATTTATTTTTTGGTGTGTGTGAACGGGTCTAAAAAGTGGATGCACAACATGCACAAGAGTCAAGTCTCATTTATACTTTTGACAAATCAACACACAGGAGTCACTGGTTTATAGCAAACCATTTACACCCAGCCACATCCACACCATTTTCAATAGCTGATCAATTAGCAGTGCTTCATTTTTTGCCATGCAAAGGCCATCTATGTTATTGACAAGACATTATTTATTGATTAATCATTTTTGTTTGTCTGTTTTAATCATCTACTGTGTACCATACAGCTGCACTCACCCTGTTCATGTAATGCATTCATAGCTGCTCAGTGCAATGCAAAGCAATTTTCTCACAGTGGTTGAGGTTGATTCTGTGTGTCACCGACATTCAGCAAGTATGTAATCAGATAGGATAGATTTAATCACGTGCTGTCAAGCCATCTTATGCAGTCCTGAACTCAGACATGAGTCAAAGTGACAATTGCACATGTTTGCAGACTCAAAATATGACCTTTTCCAAATATATTTTGCACAAGTTTGTTTTCTCAATTAGATTTATTTAGTGCTTGACTTATTTGGGCTTTACGGTCTTTTCACACCAAGCAAAAATAGACCAATCACATAGGAACTTTATTTGTCAAGTGAAAAGTCATTCTAAAAAAGGAATAAATAATAGATTGAGTATAAGAAACATTTATATTTCATAATTTAGAAAGTGGATTTTTTTTTGTGTGATTATTTGTTTAGCTTTTTATTTATTTTTATTTATATATATTTTAATGGGTTTAAACAGTTGATATTTAGCTTTTTAGCTGTACAACTGTTCATATTGTATTTCAACATGCATAAAGGTCAAGTTTCAGAAAGAGCCGTTTTGTGAAATCTGCTAAATATCTGGCTTGAGTACAGTTTTTCATCTCACTCTTTCTTTTCTGGTGCCCTCAAAATGGGCTTTCTCTCTCTTCCTCAGTGGAGATTAATGGTACCCATCTGCTGTAACATGTGGGGTTTGTCTAGATGATGCTACTGTGACATGATACATAATGGAGCCATTGTTTCAGCAAAATGGCTCAATCAGCCGAGATTTGTTTAATACCGCGCCTGATAAGACATCGAGATGTCTCAGACAAGGTCTTCATTTCAGTCTGTAGTTTCCAAATAAAAGATAACTGTTATATTTGTCAACGGCAGAGAGGATTTATTTGATAGCTAAAAAATGTATTCAAATGTAAATTAGAAGAGCATCATAATATAATGTTAAAATGATTTAAATAAACACTTACCCATTTTAAATATCAGCATATGCACCTACTCAAACATCTATACATGCTACTGCTACCTATGCTTCCAAAGATGCATTTATAGTATCTGAGCAAAAATACAGTAAAGATGGAAATATTGTGAAATAATATTATAACGGTTTGATATCTTTTAAAATGTATCGCAGTTATGCCACATGGTCCTTCTTATTCTTCTTCATGTTGAAAACAGTTGAAATGGAAATTAAAAAAAAAGTGCTGCTTCTCCTTTCATCTCTTTACTTTGGCTTTCCTTTGCAGTTCATTTAATGTCTCTTCATGTACAGTATGGGTGATTGTGGTACGTGTATAGTTGATGTTATAGCTTGCCCTGTTGAGCATAAAACATAAGCATCCTGCTTTCATGTTCATTTAAACACATGCTAACACAGCCTCTATTCTTTATTGACACTTTCCACCTCTGTAATGTATTTGCACAATGCTATTAGCTTTAAAGTATGCCAGCTCTCCGTTGGATATCATATCTATCACATAATATTCACCATAGAGTCATAGAGCTGTTGTGCTAATGCAAGCCATCTGCTAGGCTTTCTTTTCTTCTTAGTTCAAGCTATCTTGTCACCATGCTGTGACAGTTATGCAAAAAGCACTAATACAAAGTGAGAGCAAAGTTTAATGTGGTTAATGAAGGCGCCACATTCATTTCACCCACGTTTCCTTGCACTTCACATTCTCACATGTACTTCATGTCCCTTTACAAGCTACACAAATACAAGCCTTTGATTTTAAGGGTCATATCATTTTAATTTTTCCTTGAGGTCCACTCGTCAAGGTTTCCTGCCAGCAAAAACAGTAATAGGTTAGTTTGTCACCATTTTCCTCCCTCTCTTTGAACTTTAAACTTTGCTATTGTACCTCGAGGACTTTAATGCAGACGCAGTCTTTTGATTGGCTAATCTTTTCTCATAATATTTGTAGCAGGGCTCACTTGCAGGTCGCATGTTTGCTTTCAGATCCAATATAGTTTTCATTTCTTTCTTTGTCTGTATTATACTGTGTTGTGACAGGTTCACAATAGACTCGAAACTGAGGCACAGCAGCATTTATACGAAGTGTTTTGAGCTCTGACTGTGAAGATTGCATCCTGCCGCATTTATCAAAGAACTGGACTGTATAGATTATGGAGGAATGGAACAAAATGGATTATATATGGTACAGAAGTGATTCAGCTTGAAATAAACAAATCCATTTAAGAGTGATGGAGGAGGAGAGAGGGAAAGCGAGAAAAAGAGAAAAAGCAGAGAAGGGAGGAGTGATAAAAACACAGATAAGATGAATGTAATTGAATAAAGCAAGGAATGTGAGGGAGCAGTCCGAGATCCTGATCTTATTAGGATTAAGAAACAGGCCTTTGTGCTCGATGGTATAATATAAGCAAACACAGATATACTGGTAGACAAAGCAAAACATTTCAAATAGAGAATAATGATTAATACAATTATGATTTTAGCTACAGTTGGTTATTTTCTTTCAAAATATTTCATAAGCATCTCTCCATGTGTACTATTTTAATGAATGTCTGTAGATATGAACCCCTATAGAACACATAGCCAGACCCAAGTTAACATGGTCTGCTCTATTTTTGTGGGAAAATTGTGAAACCGTTTGGCTTTTATTGGTAGTTTGTATTGGTAAAATTAGTCAAAGTATTTAACAGAAACCTTGATTCCTTTTTTTTTTAAGTATGTCTGTTGAATAGAAAGTTCAAACAAACATAATTTATTTAAATATTACATAACATTACGAATGCCTTTACTGCCATTGAAATCATCCTTGCTGAATAAAAAGTTTGAATAAAAAATAAATAAAAAAGTTCAATAGTGTCCTTCAACCCTTGAGTGTTTAAGCAATATTACATTAAGCTTTACATTTTCAACTGACAATTATAAGAAACATTTAGTGAGCACTAAATCAGCATATTAGAATGAATTCTGAAGTAGTGTGTGACACTGAAGACTGGAGTAGTTCATATAAATTTAAAATATAGATAAATAGAGTATTTCACAGTACTACTGTATTTTGGTCATACATCTTTGATAAAAACTGCTTTGGTGAGTATAACAGATAATAAAATAAAATAAAATTGTACCACTTACCAATATTGAACAGTAGTCTGTATGCTTTATGTATTTATGTATTATACATAAATGTATTATGATTATTTAATTAATTCCACATCTGATCAAAAACACATGAATGAAGAAATTTTCTGCAAAAGGCCACTAACACAAGAAAGATAGAGCAAATCTTTTGGATGCATTTGCATTTTAGGGTTCAAGCATGTCTGTATGCATGAGTGGATGCATTCACGTGTGTTTTTCCTGTGAAATCAATAAAGACGACCCACTGTATCATCATATGCAAACCACATGGAACCCCAGCTGCCAAGTGATCACTGATTTTCCTCATTAGATGGGCCATTTAAAACATCCAAATACTTCAGCGTCACTCCTGTTAACTTTGACAGACGTTTATGCATCTTTTTCTTTGGACATCCTCCCCTGCAGCTTCCCTGAAAAGCAGTGAAGAAGATGTTTGGCAAGGCTTAAACAGAGTGGAAATGTTGCCTTACAGAGTTTTGGGTCCGTTTTCAATTTTTCCTGATGATTTGTATGGAAATTGTCAGTGACAGTGGTGTAATTATGGGATAAATGCTGTTCCACAGCCAGCTCGTAAATAGAAAAATCAGCGAGACGATTTTTCAAAGGGATGTTGCTCAGCTGATGGGGCTGCTGACAGCATGAGTCTGACCCTGCCGAGAATGGGTGTGTGTGTGTGTGTGTGAGGCGATGGTTGTTTTTGGCAGCTTCCTGTCACTATCTTCACTGATGAACTCTGTGTCTTGATTCTGTCTCAGTTCATCTCTATCAGGGACGCAGAATGTGTATAAATAACTTCTACTATACAAAAAGTGAACAGGAAATAAAAAAAAAAGAGAGAGAGAGAAAAAAACTGTATTACTCTATTTCAGAAGGAGGAAAGAGAATGGGTGAGCGCAGAAGCGAACAAGTGACAGATCCTAGGACAGACAGACTCAGTCCCGGAGTGGAAGAAGAGATCTGACAATGATAATCAGGTCAGTGTGCAGGCTGGGACGCGTTCCACTCCATCCGTCCCCTGGGAACCAATCATTGGTTTGTTGCCTCTCTGTGGATACAGAAGAGAGAGAGAGAGAGACCAGCGACTTCTGTCTGCAGCAATCTGTTACTTTTGGTGGATTATTTCTAATGCTGACAAGCAGTTCCCCACAGTATTTGCTTGAAATGTGTTTAAACACGTCATTTTAAGCGGGATATCAGATTAAATATAATTATAGATCATTTAATTACATTTATATAATTAAAACACAAAATAACAAAAACACATGATAATAATAATTGAATAATAAATAATAATTCATTTTTAAATTGTAATATACAAAGCAATATTGTAATAACCATAATAATGTTAATATTAAATATTTATTTCATTAAGAATTATACAATGTATTGTTTTTATTATTATTAAAGACACTAACAGAAGATTAATACTTTATATAAAAAATCCTTTTATTTTTAAAATGTGATTTACTTATTTATTTTATTTTTTAAATAATAAAATATAGTACTGATACAACAACACATTAAGTCTAAAACAGAAGGTAAAGCATGACATCTTTTATTTATAGAACTCACTTTGACTTGAAAGACAGTAGTCTGACAGCGAAACACTTTGACAGGGTGTGGACGCTTTATCTCCAACTTTCAAGCGCTGTGAGAATGGGATGAGAAATGTTTCAGTGCGTGACTCAGAACAGCAAACAGGAAATCCCCCTCCAATCAGCAGGAATCTGATATCTTTAATGCTGCTGGTTTCAAACTGAGCTGTTAAAAGTTTTGCTAGACAAGATGGAATGATATCACGACAGAGAGGAGGAAGCAGAGGACTGATCGAGGGGTTAATTGAGGTTGCTAAATTTATAATAATTTAGGAACTCTAGCCCATCTTTGATCTGATCATGTGATTTGATGGAGAGTTTTCTTCAAAAACAGATGATCGGGAACTTATGTATCGTGGCAGTTCATAAACTAAATGTACAGAGGAATGGTGATAAAAGGTTTTCATCCAAAAATGAAAATGTTGTCATTATTTACAAAGAAATGTAGAAGCAAGCAAATATGGCATGGTTGTTTTTATCTAATGTTTTCACTTGTTACCACTGGTTTAGCTGTCATTTTATTTTTAAAAGTGATGGATAATTAAAGGAATAGTTCGCCCAAAAATGTTGTCATCATTTACCCTCATGTTGTTCCAAACGTGTTCATGTTTTTTTCTTGTGATGAATACCAAAGAAGATATTTTGAAGAATTTTGAAGAACCAAACAGTTGCTGGTCTCCACTGACTTCATAGTAGGGAAAGAAATACAGTGGAAGTCAATGGGTACCATCAATTATTTTGATTGCCAGCATTCTTCAGAATATCTCCTTTTATGTTCAACATTTGGAAAACGCAATAAAGGTTTGGAAAAACATAAGGATTAGTATATTATGACAAGATTTCCATTTTTGGGTGAACTATTCCTTAAATGATCCATTACTTTTAAAACCAACATACCACCTAGACCAGTAGTGGTAATGCAAATGTGAGATGAAAACATCCATTCCATGGATGCCACAAGGCTTGTAGCTTTTTTATGGTGACTCTTGTTTCACAGGACTTATATTTGAGCACCTTTGCACAGTGCTGTACCAGGTGAGCTACTGAGCAAGTTTACCACATCAGAAAAGCCATACAAATGATATATTTGTATGAGTGATGCATTATTTTACCAATAATGCAAAAAGTGTTTTATAACATTATTGCAAGGATCCACAGTCTGTATTAACTAAAATTTGCCCTGTAATCATAGTTTGTGTGAAAAGTATTAAAACTTGTTGTTATATACATTTATTACTGCCCCTGGCTTTTATTTAAAATGGTAACTACAGTTACTTTATTTATTTATTTATTTATTTATTATTATTATTATTATTATTATTATTATTATTATTATTATTATTATTATTATTATTATTATTATTATCAGAGACACCTTTTTATATCGAACCTGTGTACGGTAGTTTTTAGGGAGGTCCAAAAGTGCACTCTTGTATAAAAATAAAACAGGCTGCACTGGATTTATAATGCAAGATCAAATTAGAACATTTCAAAACATAATGTAATACAATAGTAGTTTTATCCTAATTATATTGTTTTCATAACTGTTAGAAAGCAAAATTGCAAATGAATATACAAATTATTCATTGCCCAGCCCTCTAGTATGCCAAATTAGCGGATAGAAATGTCTGAAATGGGTTTTCTGCTGCATGTGCTGACTCTCCTTTTCAAAACTCTGTCTTTGTTTTACATTTTTAGGTTTGCACTTTTGGCACATTTTGGAGAAAAGACATGTGAGTGAAGGATGGCCTAGTTCAATGACTAGTCTAGCATAAGTTGGCAAACTGGCTGAAATTGCTCTCAGCACATTTAATTCATTACATTTTTGTTACGGCTATGATTTGATAAATTGTCTCCTCCCAGCCAAAGTTCAAAAGTCACAGGAACAAATTGGACTAGTGGGAAAAAAACAACTTCCTCTGGGAGGAGAGAATGTGGGAAAGAAAGAGAGAAAAAAACGAAGTGTTGGTAATTGCCAGTCAAGCCCCACCCCCCCAAAAAAGGAAATGAAACGCTGAGTCAGTTCATTAGCGCAAGACGTTATCGGCAGTCTTGCATGTTCATTTGCCGTTAAAACTGTCAACTTTTAATGGAAATTAGTCTAATTTTTTCTCTCTTTTCATGTGGAGTTTGTTGTGTTCTGCACACATCAGCAGAACAGAACAGAAGAGAAACAAGAGCGAGAAGAGAGAGAGAGAGCGAGTGAGGGAATCTAGCTAAGGTGGACAGATCCCACAGCACACAGCCTATTTATCTTCCTTCTAAAGTGGCGAATTGTGAATGCCGGCACTAAGTGATTCCATCTATCTCTGATTTCACGCAACTCACTGAAACGTTTGTGTTCTCCTCTATGGAGTCATTTTCAAAACAGTTGAAGTGCACAGGAGATCTGATTTCATTACTGTGAGAGAGAGAGAGGGAGAGAGGAGAGAGAGAGAGAGAGAGAGAGAGAGAGAGAGTCTGTGTATATGTTTTCACTGCCTTTTCCTTTGTCTTTAGCGAACGTCTATGTCATTGCTGCCCATTAAAATCACGAATGAAATTGTGCTGCGTTTACAGATAACTGATTGTCATGGAAACAATGGCGCTTTGGTGTGTCTCCGCAGAACAACATCACATCCCCATTAAACCGTCGTGCCTCTGCCACTGCAGCAAATTTAAGTGGCGGACACGTGTTAGTCCCCACACGACAGGAACTAATGTAATAAGGCCTCTATCTCGTTTCAGTGGAGGAGCATTTTGAGCATTGCACCGCTGTTATGAGACTATTACAAGCCGTATAGCTGACCTAAGATCAGCTCTGTGTTGTTATTAATAAAACAGAGGGATTTGGAGGGATGAAGCTTGAAATGGTTATGTGTGAGCGTTCTTCCTCCCAGAAGCCCCATAATTTGCTTTGATTGGGCCATCGATCTTGTTTACTGGGGGCACGAGTGTTTCTCACACCTCATCTAAACTGTTTTCCAGTAAATAAAGCTGCTCATAATTCCTTCCTGGATGCTGCAGAAGGAGTTTCATAGTTGATAAGCAGTGTTAGCAAATAGCAACGCTAATAGCGTAACTAGAGTTTTCAGTACTGTGGCAGTACTTAAAGGGATAGTTCAGCTCAAAATGAAATTCTGTCATCATTTACACACCACCAAGCTGTTCCAAACTTGAAATTCTTTCTTCTGTGGACCAATAGAATAATACATTTTGAAGAATATTACTTTGTGGTAAGTGAGTTTGAGTAAATGATGAAAGAAATTTAATTTTTGTTTGAACTGTCCCTTTAAGCTATCTTCATTAAAGCGTAAATATACATTTTATAATGAGTCATGGTATAGTGCGACCAATCACCACATTGCTTTTTTAATGAGTTTTAGTTAAGGGAAACAAATGCAATAACCTAACTGCTTTTCTGTTGACCTTATATGTAGCATAGAAAAGTCTGATTCATTTTAGTGCATCATCTCATATCAAACGGTCTTTGTTCTCAGATGACTGAAAATATTTATTAATGCCATATTGATCCTAAATAGTCCACTCTCTCAAAGCCGGGACACACCAAGGGCCCTACCATACACCTGGTGCAATGCGGTGCAAGGCGTGGAGCAAATTTGTTTTTGCTAATTTCAGACCGATGAAGTTCAATATGTGACCCTGCAACTTTTTTTTTTTTTTTTATTTTACGTAGATTATTTTTACGTTGATTTTGGCAAGTGTTGCTGTGTTTTTATTACGTTGCTTCAAGAACATATTGCGGTGGTTCATAATTTAAATATCTGAGTAGTGTCCTTACAATTTAATGCTCTATCATGATGAAAATATCCCCTACACCAGATCCATCTGAACTTCGGACTGTTTTGTGGAACCATAGTTTCACAGGATTCGTACCCAAGATCTACAACACTCAAGTCGAACGCCGTACTGCATGAGCTACTGAAAAAAACCTACTGAATATAAAAACCCATATATAAGAAGCTGGATATAGGACGCTAACATTCAAAAGTATAATTTTTGAAGTGTCGAAGCATGCTAAAATTGTTATGAAATGATAACATGTTAGTCACACTTTGTGTGAAGAGGAAGAGAAGTTGTCAAGAGTTATACTGCCTCAACTGGAAATTGCAGTGATTCGTATGTAGGTAATCCGTTTGTGCAGAAATGTATTTGGAGGGAAGTTTTTCCAACAGCATGTTGGATCTTTGTATGGTTACACAGCATATTTCTTCCTTGACTAACTGTAGTGTAGCAATGATTTGTTTGTAGTTTGCTGCATATCAAATAACTTTTTTTTCCAAAACTGTTCTGACTGTCACTACTTCAGTTGATGATTAGCTTGTATCTTTGCAATATGCACTTTCAAAATAGCTTTCCCTGTTAACGCATGCTTACCTTCCTCCCACTTCCTCAGACACTCCTGTCTGTCTCCGTCTGTCTCTTTCTAGTCTCGCACACCTTCTTCTCCCATCACTCACGCTTTGACTCTTCAGAGGCAAGCAGGTTTTACAGTGAACAAAGGCCCAAGCGAGCACACAACACATCCATAATGAATGAAGGCAGGCTGTTTTAATGACCTGGTCCAGGAGGAGTCACAGCACAATGCTCTCCCAGCACCATCAGCTCTGTTCCTGGGGTAATGATATCACCTCCCCTGCTTCTCCATGAGCTTAATTATCTGTTTGATAAATGCCGGTCAGTGGAAGATGCTAGCTTGGGATCAAGGGTCAGCCTCTGAACCGGGACACGAAGACCCTGACGGTTGAAAGGTCATGGCACATTTGAGCACGCTAAGAGCTGCAAAATAACCGGCTTTGAAGTGCCATGTTGTATCATTTATTTAAGGTACACGGCTGCATTTTTAATACACAAGACGCAATAGTCTGCAACATACGTGCTGTTATTGAAATGAGGAGGAAAGCCACCGCAGAGGTGTACGGATGAATAGATCAATCATTTTAATAGCTGTGGTCTCTCGTATCGCGTGTGTAAAGGACATGGCTCAGGCTGACCTGTTAGTAATGGTGTTGAGTGATTGATGGTTGATCTCTGCTTGCGGGAGAGCATACAGTGGGCATCCCAGGGCTAATTTAGTCACTGCGGCTCAGGGGATGAGAAGATCCGATTGTGTGAAAAGACAGTGGAGCTTTCGACGAGCTAGGAGCATTAACGTTAGCCATCGAGAGCCAAGAAGACAGCTAAGACAAAACAAGAACTGCCAATATGGTGTTAACACTATATGCTCACACATGGTTGACTCACATTTGTGTGATAGACACCATTTATACTGAAACAGAGAAGGAGAAAGGGAGAGAAGGATGGATAGGAGAGGTAAAAGCAGACGTTGAATTATAAAAGGTGCAGGGGGCACTTCAAATATAAAAGACTCCTTAACTCTAGATGAATGCAATATTATATCTGTCTCATTGTTCATTCACTTGATGTTTATTATTCTGACATCCCATAATGCACCACCTGCAGCACTTCCCACGCACGAACATAAAAGGTGTCATTAATGAATTGGTTTGCTTGCTTTCTAACATTCTAATTGGACAGGCTGGTAATAAAGTTAACCCAATGAGATCAATGAATAATTACTGACAGCCAATGTTAAAAGTGATAGGTATCAAAAAAAATAATAATAATAATAAATAAATAAATAAAATGTTTTCTTTTTGTTAATTACAGATTAGGACATTATGTTTTTTGAAGATCTTAACAAGGATTCTGCATTTGCATGATGGAATATATAGCTGAGTATAAGATATTTATTAAAAAAAAAAAAAAAACATGAGACCATTTTATTAACCTTTTTAACATAAATTCCCCTAGGAAAAAAAAAATAAAAAATAATAATAATCTTCACCTGTTGTTAGATTTTTTTTGGTATAATAAAACCAATAAGGTGAATATGATTGTACTGTATGGACAAAGGATCATCACAAAGTAAGCCCCTCTCAAGTAATAATAATAATCTCAAATAAAGAAAAAAAAAAAAAGAAAGAAAAAATAACAAAATAAAAGATGACCCACTGCCTCCTTCTTGACAGTAGGAGGTGAGGCAGATTTGGGGAGTGTGGTTGCTTCTTTCATCCCACGTCTTTCCTTTCTTCCTTGTTTTGGCTAATCTTCACAGACGTGCCGCGGCTCTCACTTCTGGAGGTGGTCGGGGAACACAAGGTCAGGCCGTGACCAGAGTGAAAGCCCCCCTCTCTGCATAAGAGCTGCCACTCCCCACCTCCATAGCCTCTATCTCACAGCCACCACCTTCATAACTTCCTGAACAACTCCAAAATGTGACCCTCCCCCCCCCCCCCCCCCCTCCGGCTTTCTATGGGTAATCGTCCCCAGCTGGAGAGTGCAGATCTAAATAGGACCGTAGGGGAAAGAGATTTGTAATTTCAGAGAACCATAGAAACAAGAAAAAAGGGAGGAAATTGGTGGCAGGCCACAGAAATTAGCATTCTTTTTGGCTTAAGCAGACATTAAAGATTGAGGAGCTGCTGAAGTCCCATTGAGTGTTGTTAGAGAGGATGAGGAGGTGCAAAGGGGGTCAGGATCTATGGCACATGGGCCCTTTGCACTGAAACCACAAACAGTGTGGATTGTCATACGGCCCTCCTGCTGAGCACAGCTCGGGACAGGTCCCATCTATTATTGATGCTTGTTTAGATTGGCTTCCTCTGGTGCACTTGGCTGTCATTTGCAGCATGCTCATCTTTTTAACACAACAAATTAAACTGTCCTGGAGTTCCAGCACTCAACAGGATTTTTCTTTATTTCAATCAGGACCACTTCCGTCAAGTATATTTCATCCCAATTATATTGCATACAGTTAGTGTTGGCGGTATGGTTATGTTCTGGGCAACACTCCACATGCCTGTCCATGCAGCCATGCTTGGACAGAGCGGGGAGAGCAGCAAGATAAACCCCCACTGGGGTACAGAACAACACATTATAAGCATACATACTTACAATTCACAATTATATGATTTGTAAACAAAATGTGATCGAGACTGCTTCCATTGAAGAGACTGTAAAGAAAGAACAAAGTTAGATCGGATTACGGGTTCAGTTGGTGGAGTTGGGGTTGGAGGAGGGAGTTAATCACAAGCAGCGATGCGATGGAGGAGACACCGAAGAATGGTAATTTAAATAGACCGCAGGTGATAGGTGTCAAGACAGGATTGTTACACGTCAGGAACAGCTGACTGTCGGCTGATGCAAGCGTGACTAACGTGGCCTGACTGAACTAACGCGATGCTCAGTTTACTTTTTAAATAAGTTAATTCTATTAATAGCCTAAATATATATAATATTCAGTCAACACATTCTTTTAAAATGAGTATATTTGCTATTTGTAATCTTCCTACCACAAAACATGTCATGTTTGCTTAATCTACCCAGATATGCAAGATAAAATCTAAAGTCTTACTGCATGGCATTAAGAATGTAATAACATTTCCTCTATATCTGAGAGCCCTATCGCCCCATATTCAATTTATCTTATGTTCTTTATCTGTAAATACAGCTGAAACCGTCAAAACATGAAACCAAATACTGAATACTGAGCGTACTGGTAAACTAAAAGCACACTGAGGTGATGTTAACAGGCACTATATATTTTGTCTGTCTATTAATACAGTTTATAAGACTCAGGTTACACACATGTTGCCTTGGTGCCGTGCAAATCTTTCTAAACATTTTTTTCTTTCACTTTTAACTTTCTCCATGACATTGCAGTTCTCTGGAAGCCAGGCTTATCTGTATACTTTATCCGGGCTTGAGAACAAAAGAAATTGCTTTTGGGGATTGTGAATAATTAAAAGCGACGTGACAGTACTAACAATTAATACAACACCCATGAATTGTATAAATTTGAGGTCATTTAGCACTGTTAGAGTACAAAGATTTACTGTATTTTATATGATCATATCCAGTCATAAACTGTCTGATCTACTTTCTTAAAGTGACTTTATATCAATATTAATGTACACATTAATTGTCCAATGGAGTAAAACATTTGTTTATCTTTGGTAATATGTATAATTATGAGGTGTTGCATTAGTATGCCTGTTTATGTTAATCAGTTAGCAGAATTGTTTAACCTTTAATCTTTTTCACATGCAAATATGTATTTATTTATAGTAAGCATTATTCCTTTAGTTTATATGAATGTACTTTAAATGGACAGAGTGACTGTAAACAATGTAATAAAACAATTAAACAATTAGAGTCATATGTCATTCCCCTTAGCATCATGCATGTACCTAGGTACCTGCAATTTCGAAATGTGATTTTGCAGCTGTCATTTCATGGTTTCTGAGCATTAGTAAGCCTGTTGTGGTTCAAGATGAGTGATGAGGTGCTTATGAGCAAACAAACAACAGGAATAATATAATTAACTGTCAAACTTAACTTCTGAATTCTCTGATTTGTCCCTCCGGCATCAAGTTTTTATTGCATGTGATATCATAGAAGGCATTATATTTGCAAATTTGATTGTGACAAAGTGAGGTCTCTCATATTCTCTGCTGCTGTAATATCACTATATTGCTGTATGAAAATGTGTCATGCCAGGTAAGATGTCAGATGCCATTGTTTTTTGCTTGTCTCGAACTGACTGAATATGCACAAAAACAAAATAGATTTAAGAACTAGTGAAGAGAATGTTTTAGACCAATAGCTGCTCCATTTATTGGACTTTAAAGCAACTTCATGTAGCATTTACTTTCACCCCCTACTGTTAAGTGAGTGGAATTCTCTGTTGTAAATGTATCACTGTTATGTTTACAATAAATAGCTGGTCTTATTTAATTAGTCACATGTCCCCTGATAACCAATCAAATCAAAGCCTTGACTTTATTGAATTTCTGTTGGAATTGTGCAACATTCAAATACTGTTTGCGAATAAAACGTCACAAAATTTATAGTAACTTATCTTATAAAACTGATTTTTTTTTAAGTTTAATTTCTAAAAATACATCACTCCAGAATGTATGTTTAATGGCAAACTTGTTGAAGATTAGACAATCAAAAAAAAAAAAAAAAAAAAACACTCTCGGTGTCTCTCGGGGAAATCAGAAGCCATCCGCCTTATTTCACATCAGTTTACCATCTGAATTATTTTGAAACTGATATTTTAATGTTTTTTTTTTTTTTTTTTTTATTTTTTGTATTTTGCTGGAGTTTGACAGAATTCATCCCCAACTAATCACATTGCATTGTAAAACAATGTATTTTATGTTCTATGAATGAAATAAAATCACATTTGAAACAACATAAGGGTGAGTAAATGATGACAGAGTGTTCACTGTAGCATGAAGTGTTTCTGTAATCCTAAACTCAATAGCAGCAACTCGTTCGTTTGTCCTATGCATTTGTGGCCTAGTGCAAACCAGCCTGGTTCCAAGAATTCCAGGTTTGGAATTCTGGCAACAGGAGCTGAGTACCATATCCAGTAACCAAATCCGATAATCAGGGTCTGGAATACTGACAAGGTTTGGCTTATTCTTCTTGGTCTGGCTGTGTGGAGTGGAAAAATTCCCAGTCTGTGCTATCAGCATGTTTCCCAGTGGATATCTGGGATTATTACAGCCATAATCCAATATCATACAGAGAGACACTCCACACACACTGTCTGTTAAATCCAGTGCACTTGGCCACACTTCACCCTTACTGCATTTACACACACATTTTCACAGCACGGTAACCCATTCATGTCTCCTGTGGTCTTCCTCTCAAGGATGTCACAACAAATACAGTAAACCGCCACAACAGAAAATGTCGATAAACTGCAGTTATATATGAGTCACTGCATATGACACATGCAAGACAGAAAACAGTCTCAAGTTGGACTCAGTGACTAAGAATGGTTTCCTGTCTTGTTAAAATAAAACTGACATGGTCCTCTGACATATTAATTTTTATTTTTATTTTTTATAATAATCATAATATATGCCAAATGCTGAAATAACCTTTCACTTTTTTTAGAAGGGTAAGGAGGCTAAGACACAGTTTTCCACCTTGGCTATTTATTGTGCACTTAGTTTAGCCCTCTAGTGAACGGGATTTAAAGAAAATGAAGTGAAAATGTACTTTGACAGCTGCTGTCATTGGTTATCAATAGCTTTGTGGGAGCAGGGAACTCTGAGATTCAAACAGATGTGGGAGGGTTTGACAGCACTTGGCTCCACTGTGTATTTGTTATGGGATTGAGAATTCAAACTAGTGCGGTCAAATGATCAATCGCATACAAAATAAAAGTTTTTGTTTACATACTATATGTGTGTGTTCTGTTTATATTTATTATCTATATATAAATACACAAAACTTTTATTTTGGATGCTATTAATCACAATTAATTGTTTGACAGCACTAATTTAAACTAAACCATGAAATCAAAATAGTAAGCATTTTAAAGTTCTTTCAGAATAATATTCTGACACGTGCATAATTAGTATGTGGTTTTATTGATAAGGATAAATACAGTAAAACATGTATGTTATTGTGTTATTTGAATATGATTATTTTGGGGAAACAGTAAAGTTACTCCAAACTTTGGTCTCACATGATATACTGACTAAATATTCATTATATGTTTTCTGAAAATTAAAAAAAAAGTGAATATTAATTTGACAATTTGCTTTAGTTACAGCAGAACTCAAGTTGCATAAAGTCTATGTGAAACCCAACTATCACATAATTAAAAAACAAATTTTACATTTTACAAGCATATTCTTGTTTTACAAATTCTTAAAACTTAGTTTATTTTCCAAACATATTTTTAATGTGGTCTCTTGAGCTCTACTGACCTCTTTTACTGACTCATTGACTGCTGTGCTATTCATATGATTGCAACAGGCATCAGGCAGGGTGGATGGGCATCTCCCATCATGAAAGAGGCAAGAGGTGACACGGAGATACCCTCCACCCTCTGTGTGTCTCAGTTTGAGGCTTAAAAAGGGTAGTCATCCTAGAACTGATGTTCTATCTAACTGTTTTGAATCTGCAGCTGAAACCCCATTGAAGATCCATCAGCTCTGTCCATCTTTTCTTCTTCATGCAGGTCTCTGTGAGAAGCTGACAGCTACCATGAGAATATAGTAGTCGAACAAATTCATAACACTTAAAAGAAGACATAAGAGCAGCCATTACTCTCTCTCTCATACCAGACCGACTGTCTTCCGTGCCACATGATTCAGTGGGACGGCAGTAAACAATGAAGAATGGTCTGTCTTTCTCAAAATCTGTCCATCCTGCTCTCTTTGTGTCATTTGGCTGGGCCGTGGTAAACATGGTAGGAGTGTGACATACTACCTGTCATCTCTCTCAACTGGACCCATTTCATGCACTTAATTGCTTTAAATCCAGAAAACTCCAGAGAGAATCAAACTTCCAAACTCTGTTTTTAAGTGGAGGATAAACCTGACTGTCAGTCTCTTTCTAATATTAGTTGAAACTAGTGACCTTTCTGGACTCCGTGTTGAGTAATGCTCCACTTTTCATGCAAATCACATTATTTGCCTCTTAGTTCAACAGGGAGCCATTTTGTACTTATTACATTTCGGACCCTTAACCTTTTTCCTAATGCAGATGGAAGAGAGTTGAAAAACATTCCTCTAGTTCTATGTTCACACGCTCTCTCTTTGCCTGTTAGATGCAATAATAAATTGCGCTGGGCCACAAAGCCTGCTGCTGTTGGCCAGAAGATTTTGATGTTTAGTGTGAGAAGTAAAGTGGTTTAATTAATAGATAAACCAGTGTTAAACAACATTTATTTTATAGTGTTTATAACATAGGCCTCTTTGGCTTGCTATGACTCTAGCTACAGCCAAATTCTGCTGAGCTGCCTTGCTAAATATTTATTGACTGAAATCTGGAATTGTGCAATACTCAATTAGCATTGAAATAACCTAACAGATAACATGCTCAAACACTGTGTGAAATGGTAGATTGAGCGTGAAATGGATTAAACTATTTTCATTAGTATTATCTAGAAAAGTCTGTTTATTTTTAATCATTTATTTTTAATTTTTATGAACTCTTAGATTGCATGAACGTTTGGCGAAATGGTGGATGCAAGGTCATTTATTTATTTATTTATTTAATACATCTATTCAAATGCATTAATTGATTAAAAGTTACAGAAAGAACATGTATTATGTTACAAAAGATTTCTATTTCTAAGAAATGCTGTATTTTACAACATTCTACTCATTAAATAGTGTATTCGAGTTTTCACAATAAATAGATAAATAAGCAGCACAACTGTTTTCAACTTTAAGAAATATTAAAATTATTTCTGAAGGATTATGTATATTATTATACACATATACTAGCTTATTGGCTGTTTATTAATACTTAAAATGCACATATTAACATATTAATTCCTAGTTCTGCATGACCATTTTCTGGATCCCTTAAATATACCCTATAGCAAAAAATTACAGCAATAAACTACCTTATATCATCAATACGAAGCAGAATAGGAGTTGGGGAAAACTCTTAGCTGATAGTGAAAAATTGTTCCCTAAACTAAGGTGTTACCGTTTTTCCTTAAAATGCGAATTTTTGTATTTATACAGTAGGCATTTAGCAAATCACAGTATAGAATTTATTATTATGAGTATTTACTTGAAATCAAACCCAAGTTTTACTAGTTGAGTAACATTGAAGCTTTTGGCAAGTCAAATCCAAATGGAATTCAGTTCCCTAGGATGAGATGGACCAGCTCAATATAGGTTAAGGACTTTTTCCTCAGTACAGGAAGTAGCACAGTGAGTGCTTTTCTCTCTCTGGATGTCTGTTGTCCTCTCTTTTTGTTCTGTCTCGCAGCAGTTCGATACTTCAAACCCCCAGCTCTAAATGAACTGTGTATCCCGGATCTTGTCTCCACACCCTCATGTTGAACAATGATCAATAGCGTCTCCTGCCGTATCGGACCAGGCTTTTCATTCCCACCATTAAGATCTGCTGATCTGAAACACTTATCCAGAGTAATCTGCAGCATTTGGATCAATGGACCTCCCTCGGCTCTCACTCCGGGGGAAGGCGGGTTAAACCACGCGCCCATCGTGAAGGAGGTCACCTCCAGCCACTGGACTGACATGAAGTTAGTCCTACCACAAACATACATTCTCCTGCTCTTTAAAGCATTTTCCTTCCTTATTGTCTTTTCATATATCTTTCTCTCTCGTACTAAAGGTTCCTTGTGAATCATTTTATGAATGTGCCTCCACATAGCAGCTATTTTCCTGACTGAATAGCTACAAATGGCTGCCATTTAAGCTACGGTTTTGTGAAACAGAGTGGAAAGAAAGGAAAAGGAATGGAAGAAAGCTTGAAGGGAGAAACCCTTCTGACCCTCCATCATATGAAGGAGAAAAGCTCTGACAGAGAAAAACGGGTCTCTCTGGTAAAAGCCTTCCTTTTTTTCATTCTTTCTGTCTTGCTGTAATTTTCATGCTGATGTATGAAAGACGTCCGTTTTTGCTTTGAAAAGTCTCCTCATTTTTCTGTTGAGTGTAACGGATACCACTCCGTCTGTAATTATAGCATCACGGTTTGGCTCGAAGCAGCTGCTGTCGTTTGTGATCCTGACTGGTGTGTGTCATCGCTGTTATTTCTTTAGCAGGTGTGACGGACGGGTCCTAATCTTGAACGGGACTGACGTCATTTGTTTACAGTTCCACACTTTCTGTAGCTTGGCGATATGAAATAATGTAAGGTAATTACTGTCACCATGGAGATAGAGAAAAAGATAAAAGATGTCTTAACCTGGATGTTAAAAGGATGCAACGGTGAAAACTATGTGGTAAAAAATCTCCTTGGTAACACACAACAGATGCCATGGCAACCTTTACCTATCAAATTCAAGTACTATTTTGTGTGCCAGTTGTATTAGCAGTAACATTATTCTTCAGGGCTTATAAAGATAAAAAGGGAACATTGCAACCTGCTGCTATGATATGAATGACCGGAAGGAAGAGAATTAAGAATTGCTTTGGCATTTCTCCATCTGGCCCTTGTGTGTTTTACAGATTCATTTATTTTGACATCAAGCAACGTGTTTCTGATTTAATGATTTGATAATTATTATATAATTTAATCATGTTTGTTAAACATATAACAAAGTGATTCCAGTTGTTTTTGAAAAACAGACATACGTTTAAGAAAAATTTCAGCAAACAGGTTTCAACAAGCTAAAAAATCCCACAAGCAGCTATATCATTTATCATATAATTTAAAATGCCTATTTTTACTGAAAGCAGAAACACACTGTTTTCATGCATGTCTCTTTAAATGCAAATGAGCTGGGGCTTCCAGCCCCAGTTTCCAGAATAGTGCTGTGCCTTTACAGCTTGTTCATCAGATACTCTGCTAAAATACATCAGTCTGGTTTTGATTTCATGTCTATAATGCTAAAATCATGCATTTTAAACCATATAACTTCCGATATATGGTTTTCTGAGCACACGCATCCAAAGCACTCGCACAGAAAGCAGATGCCACATGGTATGTGAGATCTAAACTAAGTTCACTTTCATGTCTTATTGCACTTAAACTGTCAAATGCACACAAGGTTGTTAAAAGCACACATAAGATACACAAACAGTCAGGTATAACTGTGAAGGTAAACAGTTGGGAGAGAAATGACGTTTATATTAGATCTGTGCTACAGCAGCTTAATATAAAGTAAATAAATCAATAAATCCAATGTGCTTTTGTCTCCTCTGAGGCTTGGACTCTAAAAACAGTTATGTGCTCGTCTCTGCAGCCAATGGCATAACAGCTAGCATGCTTTACTTGAATTGTTGGCTTTAAAACTGGTTCACTTCTTGTGAAAACACAATGGCGGCGCTGTGGGAAGAAACTTAATGATTAAATGCGATTTCAGTTGTTCCTTTTTCTTTGGAATGTTACAAGCTCTTGGTGCATAAAGAAGATCTATAAAGTTGCAAAGACTAAAGTCTCAAATCCAAAGAGATATTTTTTTATAAAAGTTAAGAGTCAACCACGCCCTCACATGTCTACAGGTATGTCATGATGTGGGAAGATTTGCATAATGCCGGACAAATGTTAATGCAAAGAAATAAAGCGTTACTTTTATTCTCACAGTTTTTCCGTTATGAGCTGGCCAATCATCGCACACCTCACTTTTCAGAACAATGAGCTTTGTAAAAATCAATGCATTTCAGAAAAACGGCACATAGAGGAGCAACATTAATGTACATAATGTGGAAAACAATAAGCAACGTCATATGACACCTTTAAGGGTAGGTAATATTATAATAAGGTCCCTTTCTACATCACAGGGTGAGCGGAATCTGAGAGGCTCATATATATATATATATATATAGTATATATGTATTATACATATATGTATTTTTGTTTTTCAAAAGCTTGCAGAGAAAGGCTTACCTAAATAAATAAATACTGGGTTGTTCTTTGTCACATTTTCTGAAAACCAGGTACCCGATTATAGCACAAATTATATATATATATATATATATATATATATATATATATATATATATATATATATATATATATATATATATTGGTAATAATAATTTATGTGTCTTTAGCACAAGATCAGTATATTAAAATGGTTTCTGACAGATCATGTGACACTGAAGAGTAAAATAATAACTGCTTTGCTATCATAGAATATATAAAACTCTTTAATATAATATTTTCAAATATTGCTGTTTTTACTGTATTCTTTTTATAAGTGCCGCATTTGTGAGCATTGGAGACTTCTTTCAAAAACATTAAAAAAAATCATGCGGACTCCAAACTCTTGAACGGCAATGTTTGCCTTTGAAGTGAAGTAACTGTTGTTGATTTTACAAATGATAAATTATTTTTAATAATAATAATTCAATTAATATTAACTTTAATTATCTGAATCAATATTAATAGTAATAGTTTATCAAATTAAATTAAGGAATACAAAATAAAAGTTTTTCTTAAAAAAAAAAAAAAAAAAATATATACATATATATTTTTATTTTTTTTTAAGGTTTTTATATACATAAGCATTCACAAGGAGCCAGTGATACTGGGTCTGGTTTTACTATAAATTTTTCACAGTTGTGTTTTGAAGGTTAAAAAAAAAAAAATTCTTCATTTTAGGGTTTGTGTGATCTACTGAAAAAGACTGAAATCTACAGGAAGCCCAAATCTCTACTAATCCTTTGGAAATGGTGTATTTCAACATAACACACAGCATTTTTATTAATTTTCAGCCTAATTTGAATGAGGCGCTATCCTGAAACAGCTCTTGTTTGGGGTGCCTGAAGAACCCAGAAGTGTCACCAGCAAGCCCATGTTTGTAAACCATAATTTCATCTATTGAAAGTGGCATGTAGCAGACGGTCTACTAGTCACATGGATACAAAAAGATCTACAGCTTTAATTCCCAAAGAAACCTGATATCTCCAGGTATCTGTCTGCAAAAGATGAAAGATTACGTTTTCTAAGCATCTCTGTAAACCTACAGCCCTCTTGAGGCTTGTGCCAAGTGTTATCCAATGGTTGGAGGAGAAGGATCATCTAATGTGCTGGTTGCCCTGAAGGGATTCTGGGTAAAGTATCTAAATGGAAGATGTTGAGGCAGTCCTTGAAAGTGGACATAGATTAATGTTGACCTTTCTGCTGTTTAGTTATGCCTGTGATGAGCAGCTGTTTATCCCTTGAGCTGTATCAGCGTAACAGTGTGAGTGAGAGGAAAGAGTCAGAACAGATTACTGTTATTCGGATGGGGAGCAATGTTCATTACAGTCCAGTCTGTCTACCCTTACTCACAGTCTTTATCCATAGGCAAGAATGATCTGAGATCTCTTTAATATATAAGAACCTTCTGACCAAAATGAGATGAAATAGAGAACCAGCTTTTCCTGTGAACCAGCTATGATGCTATTCACATTATTTATCTCAGTTGTGTGTAGTAAGAAGAAAACAATACTGTTTTGTAGCATTTAGTTTGATGTTTTTTAAATCATTTCTTAATGTTTTAGAAATTTTTGAAATACATTTTATTCCTGGAATGACAAAAGCTGAATTTTCAGCTTTATATGTATTATATACATCATGTTATGAATGGCATTAGATGAACATGCTCCTCGTCAACTTTTGGTGTCAACCTCCATTTAAAGTGAAAGTGTGTCAGAAATCCTTTTTGAATGGGTCAGGTGTGCCTACATTTTCAAATATACTTAATGATAGTAAAGCCTGAAATCACCAACATTACAGCAAGCAGCCAGTAGTTCTCCTCCTAAATAATGCCTCGATGGAGATATAACAATTCAAATAAGTATTCTGTGAGAGATACAGTAGGTGTTGGAGTAGAAGAAAAAATAATTGATAGATAAGATCATTATCTCAGTTTAATAAAGGTAGATGGAAAGTCATCAGCATGATGTATATCTAACTTTATATTATCTCACTTACTGAGCCAGCAATAGGATCCATTATAAAGAGGTGAACAGCTTTCATATTAAACTCATCCTCATATGCAAGATGGTGTGCATCCTGACGACCCGCATGTCATAACGGTGTTAAAGCCATATGGGATTCTTAAACATCTGAGGCTAAAATAGGTTGTTAATTAATACAGTAATTCTGCACCAAACAGAGAAAATAAAATAAATAAATAAAACATCTAGCACGGATCACGGCGTACGCCATAGAGTGTGAAGGCAGTCCTCCATGAATGAAGATGCATAGCTGTACTGTAATTAGTTTTGGGACTTGATTATTTGATTATGTGATGTAAAGTCCCCGGTCGTGCACCACTGAATAAGCGTATTGTGCCCGTTCGCATTAACGAAGGCCGTAATCCATCCTATCGCATATGATACAAGCGGTGCACAAGTCCCACCACATCTGATTTAATTAGAAACTGATAGCAATAAACAGAGCTCACTGGAGTGGAAATAGCAACTTCTGTTGAGATGCTTATTTGAGATGGTGTTTAACACAAAGGCCATTAAAAACTCAAAGGATGATTAGATTAGCAAGCGGGTTACCATGACAGTAGTGACTTGTATTCACCTCTTAAAGTATTTTACAAAAAGAGCAGTGAGATGTGTCATCATCATCATCATCATCATCATCATCATCATCATCATCATATTATTATTATTATTATTATTATTATTATTATTATTATTATTATTATTATTATTATTATTATTATTATTTTGTTGTTGTTTGGATTATTCCCATATTTTATTTTATTTTAACAATCTGCTCCTAACCAGAGTTATATAATTAAATCAGCTGAATATATTTCGTTAAGTATCAAAATAGTATGGCTATTTATATTCATTTCAGATTTTTTTTTTTTTTTTTTTTTTTTTATTATTATTTATTTACTGGTCTAAAGTTACATTTAGAGCTTCTACATATGATAAAAAAGGCTGTTGTTGGGAATGTCACAGTTCGGTAAAGGTTTTACTGCACCGTAGGCTAATTGACCTCTGCTTCTTTACTTCCTGTGATAAACCACACAATTTTTATTCAAGCTGGATGTTAGGTCATGATGGGTGGGCATATCTGAGTTGTGTCGAAATATAAACAGACAGACATATAAAATGGCTTTGTATTTTAAAAAGGAAGATTCACACATTTTCTGTTGTATGCAGATGTCTTTATTAGAAGCAAAGTGCAAGAAGAGATGAGCTCTAGTTATACTATGCTCTGAGGATGATCTGCTGATCACCAGAGATTCATGTAAATGCAAAATAGTCACAGACAAAAGAAAGATTTTCTCTGTGGACATACATGACTAAATAACAGCTCAAGGAGAACACATAATTCTGAAAGAAGCACAGAGAAATGCATTTTTTGCCTGCCTTCATATCAGGGAACAGATTTGTCTTTGTTTTCCTCATCAAGGACTGTATAATTTAGTCAGTGAAGCCATAATTATCACACTATGCAAAATGGAAACTCAGTGGCGGTAAGACAGAGAAAAGTGCCCAGAAGTGTCTGGCATTATACTCAGGCATATTCTATCTTAGATCCGCTCATAGTGACTTCCTGACCATTATATAAGGTGCCACACTCATATACCGTTCTGCCCAAATACAATTTCAGAAGAATATGCTTCAGTCCATGCTTATACATACTCTAAGGCTTTAAAGATGACTTTTTATGCCCCTTTTTACAAGATGTAAAATAAGTCTCTGATGTCCCCAGAGTCAGATTTTAAACACGAAGCATTGGTATTGATCCCAATTTCAGAATTAACTTTTGCAAAAAACCAGCGTTGGAATGACCCTTATCTGTGAGGCAGTCCAGCATTAAATGATTGGAACAATCATATAGAACTTAACCAATTTTGTCTGGGAAATTTCCTTCTAAAATGAAGCTTAACCTCAGTGTCCTCAGCAGCTCAGGTGAAGGGAGTCTATATTCATTGTGTATATCCCACAATACAACACTTGTAATGCCTCTTTGGCGATAACCATCAGCTACAGCAAGAAAACAGTAATGGTGGCCTGCTGCTTTTCACTCAGGGCTGTGTCTATGCTAGTCCTGTGGGGCAGAGACTGCCACAAATGGGCATGACTTTTTCCCTACTTTTAAGTTTATGTAGGGAGAAACTGCAATATCTTGTTTTAGAGACTGCTTGTAATTTATTGGGATTAATAAAATGACTGGGTGGATTTATAGGCTGGTTGTTTTCACACACTGTGGCAGTGTTCAAAAACCTTATAGAGGTGATTTTTGCATAATAGGTCCCCTTTAAGTCCTGCAGGTTTGCCTTGTGATGTTATGGTTAGCATTGTGTTTGTTTTTGTGTTCATGCACATGCTGCAAGTTTTTCTTCCAGCAACACTGAGTGAGTACTTCTCTTTGTAACAAAACACATTTGTTTAGAATGTGTCTCAGTATATTTGTATTTATACACATTGGGCTGGTGTGTGTGTGTGTTAGAGAGAGAGTGTGTGTTTTCATTTTCAGGTTTTATGAGAGAACTCCACTGAGGTCAGACTTGGTTTTACACTTCAAATAAAGAAGCAAGTGAAACATTTATCGACTCCTAACAAGGGAGCTTGTGCAATTTTCAGACAGTTTGAAAGAACAAGAAAGTCTTATTATGGCATTAATATCATCTACAGCACTTTTGAGTGACAGTCTGTTATGCTGAAAGATGAAAGCTGCTTCTTCACTCTCACCAGCTGAAGGTCTATTTGTTTTTGCGTTTTTCTACCCATTGAAGCACAACCAGCAAAAAGCTTGACAAAACCGCTCTCCTGATGGGACGACTTCAATACCCTCATCTCATTTCCTTCATAGTTTTTGCCTAATCTGTTTCCTTCTCATTTTCAAGTATTTTTATATACCTTTGTTATCGCTCGAGCTTTAGTTTGCCGAGTCGTGTTTCATTTTGATTCCCTTTATTCCACTTCAGTGAGCCAGCGCAGAGCGATTGTTTGCATGGCAACTATCCGTGTTCGTTTCTTCTACTCCCCTTTTTCCCTACATGTGCATAAATAAAACGATAGTGCCGCTTTCTTACAAATTAATTTCATAGTCACTGACTTCAAACTCTTTTGTTTGCTAATTAATTTGTCCACCTCAAAAGATAAGCAGAAAGTACTGAGAGGCAATGCTGGTGTATTATCTGGAAAAACAGCAAATAAACATCATGATAAAAACAAGCAGCAGGAATGGCGTGTTTTCACTCCAAAACAGCACAAAAATTCGCAAAATCTATTATGTAAATCTTCCTCTTGGGTACTTACATAAATGCATTGACAACAGTTAGGGGCGCTGCACAAGATCCCGGGCCCTGGCCCCAGCCCTAGTTTTCTAGGGCCCTCTCTTCCTTTGGGGCCCTGGTAATCAGTACTGGTTTCACCTCCAGTCCAACACCCCTGACAACAGTTGTAGGGAAAATGTGTAGCATATTGCCAATATTGTAGAATATTGTGGCCTAACTAAATAAAGTTTTCGTATAAATTCTTAAGCACACCGTATAGCAAACATCTGGCAGTTCTCGATGGAAACAGCTACCCCGACCCATTCTGAAGAACATCTGGAAGTCTGAAATCTTCTAGTCATGAAATAATTGTCCCACTCCCAATGACTAATAAACATTGTAATACAATCATTTACAAAGGGCTCAAGTGTGCTGTCTTCATGTGTACATCAACAACTTTTTTTTTTTTTTTATGGACTATCACTAATCAAAGCTGACTGTTTATACTTAAAATCACAGATTGAAAAGTTATTGTCAGGAGTCAAAACAATTCAACAACATTAAAGCATTACAAATGAAAAGCAGTTATGTATGTATACCGTCTTTACAGCTGCATCTTTGTGGTTTATTTTCTTAGTCAAGTTGACAGCTACACTGTAATTTTGTTCAGGCTTTGTAGCTTGTGTTTTAACTTATGATGTGAAAAAAAAAAAAATTAATAAAACCATACAAGTGACGATAAACAAACAATCTGACATTGCTTGCTGTCGTTGAAAGCCTCCCATGTCCCTACTTTCTTCTCTTTTCCCACGGCTTTTTCATGTCAGTTAGCGTTGTTGTGGTGACTTTTTAAGAGACAAACAAGTGAGACACTCTTTGCATCTTTCATTTATGACAGTAAGTACATTGCGCACAGACAGACTCTCACAAGATGACAGATACATATTTAACAGAAGACAAATAAAGTACTAAATGCTGGCAGATGTAAAGGGAGTCTAAAGGAGCATTGATGCAAATTCCATCTTTAGGAGAGTTATGCAAGAGATTCAGTGCACATGTAGTGTGTATGTATTTATGTATGTGCATTTCATCATTAAAGGTAAAAGATGAGGTTTAGGAAAATTAACATAATTATTATTCATCACAAATATGGTGATGAAACAACAAATACTGGCAGATGGAAAGGGAGTCCAAAAGAGTAATGGCCTAATTTCCTAGTCTATGCAAGAATTAATTTATTTTCTAAATTTAATCCTTATAGAAGATTGGATTTTGTGTTCAAAATCAACAGAAATATGCTCGTAAAAAAAACATTGGTGACAAAATAACAGGCAAATAAAATCCTGGCAGATGGAAAGTCCAAAGGAGCAATGATGCAGAAATGCTCTGAGATTAATAAAATTCATTATTTATTTTTTTTAAATGCAAATTTCATCTTTAAATATAGTTGGTCGGTTTCGATGTTATGAAAATCAACATAAATATGCTCATCACAGATATGGCGGTGAAGCAAAGCAAATATTAATAAGAAAGATGGTTATTTTCTTTTGAACGTGTGTGATATTAATATACGCCCTTCTGTGGTTTTTCATCAAAACAGGCTTATATTGAGTGAGTATGTGTGTGTGAAAGCGTGTGTTAAAAATGGGAGACGCTACAGATCAAGAGACACAAAAAGTGAGATGGCATGTCAATATTTTTTAACATTCTTTAGAAGTGCTTATTAGGTTACTGTCTTACAGGAAAACTGACCCCTGGAGACTTGAACCTTCAAAGAGAAAGAGGGCAAAAACCGTGTGCCACACACACATGCACTCTTTCTGTTTCCTGGAGTCTTTGTCACTCCCACACATTAAACACACACACATACACAGGATAGAGTGGCCGCAGGGACAAACATAATTATATTAATTGTTAACATAATGACACATTTATTTTAATGTGTTCCTTCTGGTAATTAGTGCATGTACCTGGGGCTTTCAACAGTCTCTCTGTTTCCTCTTTCACATTTCCGTGCGTATTATCTTGCTTTTGTCTTATTGTCCTTGGTGGAGCTTACAATGAGCAGCGTTTAGTTTGTCTCCAGCAATTCCCTCACAGGTGTTCCAGCGCACAGAAAATGTCATAATTATTAGATTGCTCTTTTTATTACCTTTGATCGTCTGCCGCTCTATGCATGAGAGCAGGTCTGTGGGGCTATCTCTAAATTTCATGCAAAGATGTCACAGGACCCCTACTCAGGACTGAATGCATAAAAATGATTGCTATTTCCTCTCATTTGGTCATGGAAATTGAGATCTGAATGAATTGTACAGGTATAATGAGGAAATGAGAGCTAGGAAGGAAAGATGTAGCTAAAACGTGGAGAGGGAAGGAGCAAAAAAATGTGATTAAGAGCAGAGAAACAAAGCGAAGGACAGGGGAGTGTAGCATTAGCATTAGCATTAGCCTTGCTAATTGAATGAGCTGGCTAATGTGATTGTGAGGTGGTCATGTTAGCTTCAGGGTCCAGTATGAACCCATTGTGGCCTTTTCTGCACATTGATTTCAAAATGAAGGCACAGTTTCACGATTAAAACCTAACAAGAAGAAACAAATTCTACATCTCGCCTGAATGCACTTATCTTTTGTTGTTTTGCAGCTGCAAGTGGCATTCATTTATCTGTGGGATGTTCATTATCCCTGCTTAATCAGACTTTTCCAACGGACTGGCCCATCAATGGCAAATCCATGATTCAGAAGGACAATGAGCTTTTATGTGGAAGAATGGAAATGTGTAGGTGAGTGGATCAGATTATTATTTTTATTTTTTTTCTACAATGTCGAAACAAAATGCCCTATTGTTATAGCAAATTGAGATGATTTCTAGGGTTGTAGTGAACATTTTGTAGATTATTTTCATCTTGCAAAATGTCAAATCCTGCTCAAACCAGCCTAAACTGGTTTGTCTGTCTTTTATGAATTAAGCCTCCAAGCCTGGCCAAGCTAAAAAGTGGCCAAATCTTTCTAAAATCAGCCAAAAGACCAGTCTGAACGACCAGCTTAAACCACCCTAGGCCCGTTTAAGATATTTCAGCATGGCTGTGTGTCCTCCATGAGAAAAACGGGACATAATATGCATATTAAAAAATGGGTCTTTTTCACCAACTGTGCATGTGCACAGATTTTTGCTTGGAATCTGTGTGCAAGTATTTCAAACAATTTATGTTGCATCAGTACCTTTATAACTAAAATGTATTCTCAGTTCATGAAAAATTGAGCAACTGAAGCCAAAAATATGCAGTAATCACATACTCTCAGTGCGCCAAGATTAAATTCTATACTTAAAATATTTATCTTAAATACATCTCAAATATATATGTTCTTAATTCACATGTTCATTGATGCCTGAGCTGCAAGTTTCTTCTGCATTAGGGTTGTAAAAAGGTAGAACATTTCCATTAAATTTAGAAAATATTCCAGAATTTTGGTAAACTTTCCAGGATATTTTGGAATATTGCACGGATTTTTGGAAAGTTTCCAAAAATCTACCAGAAATGTACCACCCCTTTGCAACTCTTCTCTGTATAATGCTTTATACTGTAGTTAAATGAAGGTCTGTATCTTCTCTATGAAAGGTTTTTATCGTGTTTGATCCGGTTTTGAGGATGCATTGGCATTGATTGAGAAATTTTGCTACACATGCTTTCAGGTGAAAGTGAATTTTTTAGAGAGTCTCAAATTTAGTTGAAAGTGATGAAAGGCTCTAAAAGAAAGGTAGTATGCAAAGTCCTTTTATGGACTTGTTTTGGGTGTGTTTTATGCAAATTTCAATACTCAAAGTTATTTAACGTTATAAGAGTTCAAGAACAAATTCATGTCTGTATGCACATGTTGTGTCAGAGAAGTTTGAACAGTCTATGCTATCATTAGCAAAGGGGGTAAAGTGTCTTGATGACAGTTTATAAATGCATAAATATAGCTTGCATTTTAGGCATAGAAGAAATCGTTAGCTTTGCATAAAAAAACAGTCAAAGTCAATATAAAATATATAATGTAGGCGAAATGATGGAAATGTCAAGCCCTCTGCTCTAGTCTTTTCGCGTGTCAGTCAAACTAAATTTGTCAGCATTATGGTGAAGCCTTAATAAACAATGAAAGATGCCTCTGATTATTCTCATAATAGATGAGTTCGATGTGATTTTATTGTTTGTGGTTTCTCAGTTTACAAAATCGATTTGTGAAGTGCTTTACTAAGCACTATAGGGCAGATATCTGTCATGATGTATAAAAGGCTGAGTGGCACGAATGGCAAATTCACTGTCAGGATCGATAGCACAAATGAGAGATACCAAACCTGGTGGACTGAATGAAAGGGCAACAAGATGTCTGTATAACAGGTGGCGATGTTTGATGAGCAGTAAGGAATACACTGTGACAGACTTAATCTTCATTATAAGCATTTGACCTTTCACCTCACTCATACTCGCACACAGCCACCGCCGAAATTATTATTGTCTGTTAATTGGATGAAAGATTATTGACTGTTTTTATGAAGAGAATGGGGCAGTGGAGGAATGGATGATAGATGGAGGCCATGTTCCATTGGCTGCCGCTGAGGATGGAATTCCACAATAACATTATTGAACTGGCCCATTTGTCATTTTTGCTGTATGTTTTCCTTTTTTCTTCATGCATTCGCCTTCTATTGTTCCTTAAGGTCATAGTGTAGAATTGAGATGAGTTTTTTTTTTTTTTTTTTAACCATATCTGTCCGATGCCTATTAAATTGTGTCAGTTGTGGGCTTGAGTTTATTTCAAGTAAATATAGACTATACTTTAAGTCTAGCCATGAGGCAGACGTTCTTTAAAGATGATTATCGTGTCAGTGCAAAATATTTCAGTACGAGTTTTGTATTCGCAAAATATTATTCCTCTAAACCTTTCCTCTTATCTGTGCCAGTTATGTGATCACCGGCTCATTTTCTCTTTCACTTTCCTTTGCCTTTTCATAAATCACTGCTTGTCATGGGTGATGAAGTCTCAGTAGTTCCTGCTCTACATGGAGGTTCATTTTCCTATCATTGCTATGCATTTATTCACATGGGAGTTATCTGAGTACAGTAATGTTCCTGTAAATCCCTCTTTATACTATTCGTCTTTCGACTCCCCCGGAGTACGGATTCTCCGTTTGGCATCATTATGTCTCATTTGCATATCACAGCACGTTTTCATCATATGATCATACATAGTTTTATGATGCAAGTAATGCTTCCCTTCAATATTGATGACAGCTGGTAAACTCATATTTTAGTGTAAAATATTTTGCTTTGTGCAGGGGGCATTTGACTAATGGCTGACTGATTTTTTTTTAAGTCGTGGCAAATCATTTAGTGGCGTAGCAGCTTTTGCTAATGGTTCTCCAGACAGAATTGAAGAAATGATTGGAAACTGTGAGAGACGTTGTGTTCAGATCTTGTGTCCATCCAAAAGTAATAAATACATGCTTTATTATAGTTTATGCTTTCTATAATATATTAATTTATTTATTTTTACATTTATTTATGGAATGAAATAAACCTTTAACTGATTTATCTTAGGAATTTTCTTTTTTTTCTTTCTTACAAATTCATAATTTTTTTGCAAATTCTCAAAATTCATGATTTTGTTTTTGATTTGATCTTGTTATTTTATAGTTAACATGGAATGAAAGATTAATGATTAGTCTGTGAACAGAGGCCTGTTGGCTGAGACAGATAATGATGCAACAATAAAGGCCTCCGATGTCCCTACATATAAGTGTATATTGAGTAATAATAATAATAAAGACAGGGAATAATATATCTGTTGTGCTTTATCTGTAAGAAATTGAGTCATAAACTAAGACTTTCGCTTGCAGTGATCTCATTGAAACAAATGCCTCATTGAAACAAATGCAATTCTCCACCGGTGTGATGGTGAATTGAGGACAATCAGTGAAAGTTTTGCACCAAGGAGGAGGTTTTTATTAAATAGCCTATGGTATAGCCAAAAGTAGGAGGGAATATGTATGTAGCTCGTTGTCTTGCTAGGCTTGGTGCTATTTTACATTTTACCGTTTTTTTTTTTTTTGGTTTTTGTTTTTACTTTACATGTTCCTGATGAGCTGATATGGCTGTCATGTGTAGATGGTTTCCTTTCCCCCATCCATCGGCCATGTGGTTTCACTTTTCTGCTGTCCACAATGATGAATGGTGTGTCGTTTGAGCGTCAGAGAGATGCTGATCTTGCCTGTTAGATGGAAGCATGTCCAACCCTCTTTTAACATTAAGATCTGAATCTTTTATATATGGTGCAAGAACCCTTTAAAAGGTGCTTTAAACAGATCTTATCTGGAAGGCTTAACCAATACTATATAGCACACATGTAAAGTGCATTTTAATGCTATCTGTGTTGCAGGTCTCAGAAGTTTCTCAGAAGATGAAAAGCAGCTGAGAGGGAAATCAGTGGCCGAATGACACCCTTACTAGTACACAACTAACCTGTTACATTTGAATTGCTTGTATATACATTTGGGGTCAGTAAGATTTATTTTTATTATTATTATTATTATTTTTTTTTCTCTAAATGAATTAATACTTTTATTCAGCAATGAAGCATTAAATTGGTTTAAAATGACAATTTAATGCTGTTCTTTTCAACTTTCTAGTTATCACAAGAATCTGAGGGGGGAAAGTAACTTTATTAAATGTGATAATACAAAATATTTATTAAGCAGCATATATATATATATATATATATATATATATATATATATATATATATATATATATATATATATATATATATATATATATATATATATATATATATATATATATATATAACTTTTGAAGGATATGCTGAAAATGCAGGGAAACAGTCTTACTTTGCAGTGATATTTCACAATATTATTGTTTTTTTTACTGTATATTAATACAGACTTGTGTGCACAAGCGACTTCTGAATTCTACTGACCTCATACTTTGAAGCAATACTCTATTAATTTAACATAAAAAACATGATTCAGTTTAAAAGTTGACTTATTGATATTTGTATTAAAGGTGTAATGATCATGAAATAGAATAATGTATAAGTACATCATTGAAGAAAAGATAAAAAATGTTGATATAACTGGAATATGGTAATGTCAACATATCTCCTTGTTCTCTTTTACTTCTGTATTTTAACTTTAGCTTAGATGTGACTGTTGTTGTGTAGATTGCTTGTGATATTTTGCTTGTAAGTCTCTTCAGATCAAGGCATCTGCTGTAAAATGTAAACAAAGTGCCATGATTCAAGTTTCCAGTTTGTATCCACGCGCTGCCGTTTATAGTAGAGACCAAAAACAAAGTAAATCACCTTTCAAGAATAATTGAGTTTTGTTGTTTTGATGTTGGCGTATTGAATTCACATCAACCAAAGTCTGAGGCAGATCGTCCTCTCAAACCTTCAGTTCGCCAGTCATTCATTTTCATCCTCTTTGAGACAACAAGTGGATAGTCTTGTTATAAATATCTTTGCCTTGACAGGCTCCGACTCCTACGCTGCATTGCAGTGTAAACAAACATGGCTGTGCACATAGTGGGAATTAATACCAGATATTTCCTAACAAGTCATATTTTATGTAATGTTGCAATGTTTCCGTAGCCTTTTCTTCAGTGACAATATATATATATATATATATTTTTTTTCTTTTTCTTTTTTTAAAATGTATTTTAAAATAACAACAATTATGCAAAATATATTGTTATGTTATAAAATGTCTTTACTGTTACATTTGATCAATTTACTGCATGTACATATATATATATATATATTTTTTTTTTTTTTTTTTTCTGCTTGTTGTTGCACTCTAGATTCCCAGTGTGAGAGGGATCTGCAATTTCCTTTGACTTTACAAAATGAAACAATGGACTTAAATGCCGCTCAGTATGTCTGGCTGGTTTTCGTTCCCACAATTTATTTTCTGTCTTGTTCATCCATTTAATCCAGGGAAGACTACAGTCAGACAACTATGAATCTGATCAGGTTTCAGTAACAATCTGCCTGAATGTGGGTCTCTGATGAAGAAATGTTTAGAAGTTACTCCTAGCTCCAACACTAGTGGCAGAAGATTGAGTGGAACTTTGAAGGCTTTTATTTGCCGCAATGTGTTCACAGGTCAATGGGTGTTGATGGATATGTAGCAGATATGTTGTTTTTGGTGGTGTTCCCAGATGGATGAGAGTCCTGCATTAGATGCAGATAATAGTTGTGGTAATATTAGTGGGTTTATCTGGATTTTGAGGTGTGTCTCAATTAATGCTGACAATATGCACATTAAGCATGTTGACTCGAGATATACACCAGACTATTACTTTTGCTCTCTATCTCTGTCTTGCTTTCTTCACCAGGCCATGCTTGAATCCTGTCTCTAATGAATCTCTGGCATTAGCTTGCTCTTGTTCAGACACTGAACAGCTCCCTGTGCTCTCTCCACGAGCCTTTAATGTTCAAAAAGGGCTTTAAATCAAATGTAGCGCATTTCATCCACATTCTCGTACCATTTCAGCAAGCTGGCATGAATTTCTCATGAATTCCTGTCTCTCCCAAGTCTTTCACTAGTCACCAGCTCTGTCTTCTATCAGTTGTTTACTTGTTTTCTCTGCAGGAGGGCATGTTCGTTCATCTATGTGCTTTTTCCCCCATTTTTGCTTGACTACTGGCTCACTTGGATTCAATCAGTCGTTATGACATTGAGTTGTACTAATTAGGCAAATTCCTACGATTTGAACATTTCTGCCTCTGTATTTATTGTCATCCCTTTTGCAGACATCAGTGGGTCTGCCATGTGAGACATAGACTGATTGATTGATTGATTAAAAAAAAAAAAAAAAAAAAAAAAAGCACACCCAAGTATAATTATATAATTTACTCGCCATCATGTTGTTTCTTTCTTCCGTGAAGCACAAAAGGGAGACCTTACTGCTCTCCTCCATAAAAGGAAAGTGGATTGGGACCATGGGCTATCAAACTCCAAAAGGAGAGAGAGAGAGAGAGAGAGAGAGAGAGAGAGAGACTATAACAGCACAATATCAAAGGATTCCACATGTCTTTTAAAGCCATATGATAGCTTTCTGCGAAGACTGAAATTTACTGTAAGTAATTTTTCACTGAAGTTCTTGCTTGACAGCTGTGGTCACCATTCACTTTCATTATAAATAAAAGATCAGCTTTTACATTCTGCTATAAATAACACTTTCTGCGTTCCATATACAGTAGATTTGAAAAGTTCTGAGAGTGAGCAAACGATAACAGCATTTTTATTTTTGTGAAAACTCTTCCTTTGACTGACAGACACACTGGATTCAATAACAGACCTTATCTGGATGCCTACCTGCAGTGCGCTTTGAGATACAGTATATGTAATTTTAAAATATTGTACTTGACTTGTGTGCAAATGTGACTTGGATAACTGTTTTTTTTTTCGAGAACTTGTTTAATTTAATTCTAAGGTTAATCACATGCAAATTGCTCCTGTAAAGATTAGAATGAATTATTATTATTATTATTATTATTATTATTATTATTATTATTATTATTTATTTGTTTATTTATTTATTACTCTGATTCTCATGTATCTGCTTCATAAAGATAATTTGTAATGCTTTTAAATGTTTTTTTTTTAGTTAGGGAATAATACAAAGGAATGTGCTCTTTCAATCACTACACACACAAACATGCCTGTGTCCACATGTCCAAACAATTATATTACAGCTTATTGCGTGATTGGTGGTAAAAGCTTGTTTATTTTTCTCCAAAACAGATGAAAAATAATCTGGCAAAGTTTTATGATGTTTGTTGTTGTAAGTATCACTGCAGTTCAGAAATGAAATGTCTGGTGTGTGATGCTATACATACTGTGTTTTATGGGCGCCCCCTACAATACACCCTAAACTAAAGCTATACTGATAATAACACTGTTATCAACAAGTCTTTTATTTAATTATTTTATTTGATATATTTTATATTTTATTTATTTAATTATTTATTTTATTTGTTACTTGTGTTTTGCAGGACTTATAGCAAAAAAAAAAAAAAAAAATCACTACGTGTGTTTTCAACTCACCAGTTTCACACAAGCCTTTAAACCCTGATGAGGATGCCTTATGTATTACTGTAAAAAAAATAATAATAAAAAAAAACAACAAAAAAAAAAACACCTAATGATGTATTTGCAGAAGATAACCAGTACCTTTCTCATTTCTCATTTTCATTAAGACTCTAAATAATCATATCAGCCTGTGGAAAATGGGCATCTGATGACACCTTTAACATGATGCAGTGGGCTATATTTTTACAGAGTTATTTTAGATATCAGATTCAAAAAAAAATAATAATAAAAAGTTACTCAAGTTGGCTACATTTGGTTTATATGGAAAGCTGTTTTTGCCAGAAATAATTAATAAATAAATACAATAAAAAGGTAATTGTATGATATTCCGTTTTTTTTTTTTTTTTTTTTTTTTTTCATGGAATAAATGAATGAATGAATGCATGCATCCATGGATGAATAAATAAATCAATCAATCAGTCAACAAAAAAAAGTGCATTTATGGATCACAATTCTGATTTATCGAAAATTCTGACTTTATTTCTTGCAGTTTAACTATTCAGAATTGTGAGTTATAAACTCAAAATTGCAAGAAAAAGTCTGAATTGTGAGAAAGTCACAATTACATTCTATCCATCTAATCATCCATCCAACCAGCTTAACCAGCTACCAGTAACAGATCAGCATTAATAATCTAGCTTGAAACTGTAGTCCAAACCTTTTGTTACAATGTAAATGCATAATTTTACCACATATTTCAGCAATGCAATGTTCAATCAGGGTAATGAATGAATGCATCTGTTAGAAAGAGGCCTCTCCACACGTAAAACCCCTTCAGTCAGTTTATTTCTGTGTAAACAAAGGGACATTATTATGGCTGAATTACCGGCAACTATTTGTCTATTTCACTGTTCATCATCAAACTCTGTAATCAGATATAATATAGTGAAAAGCCACTGTGCTGCACTAACATTCCTCCAGGTCGGAAGAAAATTAGCGGTGCTCACTCACCTTCCCTTTTTTTCAGTTTGGCGGGTGTGTGATAAATGATGAAGAGACAGACGTGCGAAAGACACCAAGAGGGACAGGGTGAGGGAGGATTGAATTAGGGCTGACTGAAGCATGTTGAGAGAAAACAGAGGGAACGATAATGAAGGAAAATAAACCTTATTGGTCGACTGGCTTGGATGACAAAGAAGTGGTTGGACAGCAAGAAAAATAACAACCCTCACATAGATAAAATGCTTGAGACAGGAGACATTTATGTGAAGGGAAATAACTGTTAATGGCATGACAATTATATCAAAAGCATCAAAGATACAAAAATGTGTTTTAACACTGTTAAAAGTCAGAGGATGTTGTTTGTTGTGTGAAATGATTCAGCATTAAAATGGCAAGTTATGTGTCCTGAATGTACATTGTGATAGTACATGGGACAAAAGTTCTGCTATACCATTTAAAAGAACTATACCATAAAAAGAACTGTCCTACCCATCCAGTATTACATTTAAAATAAATATATAAGCCACACAATGTTATCATTGTTAAGGGTTTTCTAACAGACATACACTATAGCAATAGTATCAATATTAGCAATATAGCAATACATTATTATTTACATTTAAATTATTTTAAATAAAAGGTATGTCAATTTAATGTAGTACAGTCAGTGGAAAGCTGTGAAAATCAGGGAGAAAATATATGATTTCCAAGCTTAGAAAAGTTCTGTTGATTCTATTATGCTTTCTATTAATTATTCTTTCTTTCTTTCTTTCTTTCTTTCTTTCTTTCTTTCTTTCTTTCTTTCTTTTTCAAAACAAATAAATATAAAATCAATTTCAAATGAATTTACCAGTCATCAAAAATTATTTTATTTTTATATGCCAATTTTAATAATCATTCAATCAAATACATTGCATTTGTTAATAATTTAATTTACTGGACAATCCAAAAATGCATAATTGCGTTAGGAGCATATAAGTATTTATTTATTTATTTATTTATTTATATTTTTTTATATTGAGTTAACTAAAATATCACTAAAGTGATATATACTGATATTGTGTACTGTACAATATTGTGACCACGTTGCACACACCAAGTACAATACATACGTTGCAATCTGAAGTAGTACATACAGCTCTAATATTTTTCTAATGCTTCGCAGAGCCCTATCATCCAATGGCAATGGTAAAGAGTTATCAGCTAGTTTGTTGAAGATGTGAGCCACTGTCTGCAGAAGATTATCCACTTAGAGAGCTCCTTTTGGACCAGATTTCAATCAGTTTGTGCTGTTAATCGGAGAGAGCTGGTATCGTAATGCGTGGCCATGCCTCAGGTGCGGCCCTGTACCCAAACTTACATTAGCCTAATCCAATTCATCAGTCTGCAAGCCAAAGAGCCTCCCTTTGGCACTCACAGAGAGAGAGAGGGATAGAGATAGGGCAACCAAGTGATGGTGCCAAATGGAAACATTGTGGACTCTTGTATTGTCATTCACTCTCTCCTTTCCTCTTTATGTCTTATTTTGCACTGGCTTGCAGCTGATCTTTGATAAGCACTTTCCATAGCCCAACCTGCCAAGGTGGCAAAAAATTACAAAGAAATGAGAGAGGGAAATAACAGGGTTATGAATCAGCTCTAGAATTGTAGGCCACAAAAAACGCTGCTTGGCAGGAAGTGGAGCAAAGTGGGGGCTGGGGGGCATAATTGCCAGCGCACCATGATGAAAAGGCTATTGAAAATGCCATTCTGGGCGACGCTGATTGGCTGCCCTCCCACAAGGCGCACTATCCCCCTGGTTGGCCCTGGTCTGAAAGCATTGAGAATGCTCCGAGGGTGCCTTTTTTCTGATGCCGGGAATAGTTTACATGGCAAAATAACAAGCTAATTAAGGCCTTAGCGAATGATGGATGGCTGTGAAAGTTAGCAAAGCTGGTCAACAGGGCAGAGGAGCAGCCTGTGATACACCGCGAGCCATCTGTGCTCAACCTGACAGCTTAATTGGCAAAGAGATCCGAGGGGAGGGGGAAAGACCTGTTGGACCTTTTATAATTGCTGCCTAGTTTGAATATGCTCCAACCCACTACTGCTGCAATTATATGTTTGGTGTTACATGGATATTTCCTGCTTCTTCATTTCTCCTGCTTTTATCCTGTCACGGGTGGGGGAGTGATTTGTATGTTTGTGCGCCATTACCTCAGCCAATTTTTTTTTTTTTTTTTTTTTTTTTTTTATATATTAGCTGGTTTGAAATGGATAACTCATATGCGGCCCGGGTGCTGGGACAATTAATATGGTTACTTTTCCTAAGGCCCATGGCTGAGGTTTCATTCTGGAGTTTGAGTAACGACAGTTGAAATTTACTTTGAGAAATTTGCATGAGAAAACTATTGCTTGTACTACTGTATATGATTAGGAAACATTTGTCCAGATTTTTCCTTGGAATTAATTAGAAAGAAGCAGTTTGATGTTATTTTATTCATATTTTCATATGTTTATCATTTTTAATAGATTTCAAATATTCAAATTTATATTTCAGTTCTAGTGGTTTTAGAACCCCAGTTGCCATGGCAACATTTCTCATTATAGTTTTCATTGTTCTTTTAATAGTTGAATTTAATTGGCAGTTATGATACTTTGTAGTTTAAAGTAATAGTTTACCTGAAAATAAATATTCTGTCATCACTTACTTATAGTGTCTTTCTTCTGTTAAACACAAACGATATGTTGAAGAAAGTTGGGAATCAAACAGTTGATAGTAGCCATTGATGTCCTCCATGGAAGTCAATGGCTACCATCAAGATTCATCATACAATCCGTGGCAGAGCCTTGCATAAAAAAAAAAAAAAAAAAAATATATATATATATATATATATATATATATATATATATATATATATATATATATATAAAAAATAAAAAATAAAAAAACGTAAAATCACACCAATCTTTATTAATTATATTTGCTAGCAATAAACATAGTAAACAACTATTCTACTAAGTAATACAGTTCATTAGCATAACTGTAGGCAATATATTAGTCTTCACAGTAAAACAGAACTCAATAGATGTGTGGTAACAGGTGTGTGGATATATCAGCTATTTCACAACAGATTCTGCTACATGCTGGTCTGTTTGGCCAGAGACAGAGGGAGGTAGGTGTGTCATGCAGTGAGAGACCTGATCACGCTCTTATTGTTTGATCGCTGTAATCTCCTCCCACTCCTCCTACACCAAAGCGAGCCATTGTTTGCAGCTGCACTGGAGTAGAGAGCTGTATAATCTTGTGGTAGAGCAGCATGGGTTGACTCTAGGGTGACCGGCATCACAGCAGTGGCAGCATGACCATGGAGATGGTCTTTTCTCACTAAAATTATATTTTCTCCTGCAGTGTGATTTAATTTACCTGCTTCGATCTCCCACTTTTGTTTTTGTTCTGAGCTTTTATTAGTTATTATTATGTGCCTCTTTAGTGTCTATACAACATCAGTTTCCTTTTGATTGCTTTTTTTTGGTTACCATTTTATTTGGAAGGCTTTTCTCCCTGCTTATTTTGTTCAACCTGCAAGAATCACCATGGGAATCATTAGTATGCTTAGCCTACAATAATTAAAAATAATTTGAAAACCACAAAAGAGTGTTTTCAGTTTTTAGAGGCAGCAAAAATGCAGTCCAATACCTGTCCTTAACTATTGAGGTGCAATAGGCTATTGTCTTCAGAAACATTTATTTATTTATTTATTGGTTTGGACTTTCTGGTTGAAAGTCTCTTCACATCCGATAGCAATCTTTAAGTTAAGCGGTCTAAATTGTAGTAAATTAAGCTCAAAATGGAAATGTATCTAAACAATTAAAATTAATTATGATTAATTACAATTATTTTTATGAGCGGACAGTAGTAACTGTAGCAGAATTAAACTGCCATCAACTAATCTGTTTGTCCAGCAAACATGAGATAGTCTTCTAAGGCCTTAACTCTAGTGTCTCTATCATTAAGTTCCACATACACTGTTTTTAACAGTGATTTTGTGTGGAACAGTTCTCTTTCCAAGTCCTGTCTGGTGGCTTTTTCAAGCTGCTCTCAGATGATGCTGGTCAGATCCTGGTGGTTCAGTCTGGGTGTCAGGTGTCCACTTGCTGCCAGCATTCTCCACCAATTGTCTAGTAAATTAGCTCAAAAGGGAATTGTATATAAACAATTACAATTAAGTATGATAAACTACAATTATTTTCAGTAGGTGGCCAACCAAAATGATTGTTCTGCCGCCACAAGTGCCACCACCACCGCATCTGCAAAGTGCATTTGCAGCTTTTGACTGCCGAGTAGCACTCACTGTTAAAGTAAAAAAAAAATAACACAAACTATTCTTACAAACAAACAAACATACATGCAAAAAGAGAGCAAATTGGATAAATAAAACCAGAAAATGAAGCTATGAAAAGGGTCAGATAATCACCTGAGTAAAACCATCAGCAACATTTTAGAATGGGGTCTACAGCTTATACTTAACCTCGATACTTGCATTGCCTTGGCCTGGACCGAGCGTCCAAATGTAGTCTTGGATGAAAGTCTTGATGGTTTGGAAATTCTGTGGTTAAGGAGTCACGATCACCTACTTCCGAGTTTGAAGACTGATGAATTCCAAAGAAGTTCTGACTCTGTTTTTTGGGAGAAATTGGGAGATTGGGAGATTGGGAGATTGGGAGTTTCTTCCCAGTGGAAAGTGGAAAAGAGCTAAGAGAGACATCAGCTGAGATCCTAGGATCTTTAGTGAATGAAAGTTAAGGCCAAAAGCCTGGCACATGCTTAGGGGTCCAAGAAAGTTCTAGCTCATACTTCTCATCCTCTTAGGATCTAAAAGAAATGCAGACTAGCTTGAGATGGGTCCCTGATGTGAAAGCTTTATCTTCTATCGAGGTCACACGTCTGGGATTTGAGTTAGCCAATGAAGAATGATTTCTTTTGGATGGAAGTATTACGACTCTTTTTCTCTAGTATGACCTAAGTTTTGCATATGAAATTAGATATATAATTATAATACTAATGTGTTGCATAGATATCAACATATAATATACACTCTCATTTAGATCATAAAAAAATAGAAACTCCTAGATATCAAACATTGTATAGATGAGGTTATATTAACTAGTGATCTATCGTAAGCATAAATTAAACATATGCAATACACAAAAGACAATATACAAGAACAGTAACAGCTTACACAATGCCCTGAAGTATATGTGTGTTCATTCAAAGAAAGGTTTTCCTATGAATTAATTAGAGAAGAGTAAATTTTTATAGCAATATGTCTCTGTTTCAGAGAGAATTTAGTAGAAGGAAGATTCTCTCCATATACTCTTAGGTCATAAAAGTTATCTGGTCTGGTTGAGGTGTCATGGTTGCCATGGTAAACAAGGATCTGGGGTTGTTCGCAAACATCCTGGCACCTAGTATGTTTGTTTGGTGAGGGGTCTGTGATCATTTGTTAATCTAATGAATAATTGATTTGTTAAATCAAATGAAAAATGGTGTGTCTGATTGGACCCAGATGCTACAAAATGTATTTATATGTACTTCTGTGGAAGGCGTAGGAACAAGAAATGTTCGTCCAATCAAAATATTTGGTAAGAACATTATAAGAGGTTTTTCTACCTGCCTGTTAACATGTATTAGTATAACTCTGTCAACCTGTTCGTGCAGACAGAATACGTCATCAGCGAGTTCATATACGATATGCAGACAGAGCCAAAATAGCAAGCAAACATCAAAAACCTGACCTTTCTTAGTGGGATTGTAGTGCAATTACTAACTATACTATAAAGTTCTGATTGACAGGTCTTTTATCTTTTTTTTTTAATATATCTGTTCATGACTGTTAATTAGGGTTGGAACGGTTCTTGGTAAAAAATTGTATGGTTCTCGTATGGTTCTCTCCTAGTGGCCGTGGTTCAACTGAAATCTGACAATGCATCTGTTATATGGTTTATTGTAACAAAACAACCAGGTTTCATCTATTATGCATATATAATTAATGAATAAAGGTGTCCTGTAGTGATTCTGTGCATTTTTGTAAGAAAAAAATATCCATATTATTTTTTTTTTTTTCACACTTCCATTATCGGTCATACAGTACATAAGTGGCCCTATCATACACCCGGCGCAATGCGACGCAAGGCGCAGCACAACTGTGTTTGCTAGTTTCAGTCCAGCGCCAAGTTGTTTAATTAGCAAATGCATTTGCACCCGTTTGTGCTCCCATGGGCGTGCTGGTCTAAAAAGAGGTGTGTTCAGGCGCATTGCTGGCGTATTGCTATTTTAAGGAGCTGAAAATAGACTGCGCCATAGACCAATTCAAACCTGGTCTAAAGTCTAAAGTCAATGGCACAGTATTTTTTTTTGTTATTTAAAGAGCACGTTGGTATAAAATGCGCCTCTGTGCGGGTCCACAGTGTGCGGACCCGGCCAGTGTGCGTTGACTTTGCTTATTACACACAAGGATGCTCGTGGGATGCACCAACAAATTCCTCCATGTAAATAGCGATCCGCCTTGGCATGAGTGCATCTCGCTCTTAAAGGGAATGGGAGAGGACACTCTGGTTGGTTTATTGAACGTTATGCCCATTACTTATTAATGGATAATAATAGGGACAACCCATTCCAGAAATGTGCCCTGTTGCACAGACTGTTCTTCAGAATGAGAATCAGAATCAGAATGAGCTTTATTGCCAGGTATGTTTACACATATGAGGAATTTGTTTTCAAGATAGAAGCTCCGCAGTGCAACAGAATGACAGCAAAAGAACAAAAATAAAACATAATAAAATAATAAAAATACAAAACAAAAATACGAATAAGTAGGTAAGGAATGACAATATACAAATTGACAATTGTAGGCAGGTATATTACAAAAAGCAGATATGTATGTACAGGTATATAATGTGCAAAATTTAAGTGTACACTAAGGATGTGTGTTAGATAAATAAGTGTATGTGTATATAAATATAAAGTGTAGTGTGTTCCACAGTTATTATCAATTGTTCATTAGATGGATTGCCTGAGGGAAGAAACTGTTCCTGTGTCTGGTTGTTCTGGTTCTCAGTGCTCTCTAGTGTTGACCAGACGGCAACAGTTCAAAGAGGGAGTGTGCTGGATGTAAGGTGTCCAGAGTGATTTTGCCAGCCCCTTTTGCTCACTCTGGATAAGTACAGTTCTTGAATAGAAGGGAGGGTTGTACCGATGATTCGCTCAGCAGTTCGGACTACCCTCTGTAGTCTTCTGAGGTAGGATTTAGAAGCTGAGCTGAACCAGTGCAGAGGATGGATTCAATGAAGGTGGAGTAGAACTGGTTCAGCAGCTCCTGTGGCAGGTTGAACTTCCTCAGCTGGCGTAGGAAGTACAACTTCTGCTGGGCCTTTTTCACAATGGAGTCAATGTGAATATCCCACTTCAGGTCCTGAGAGATAGGGGTGCCCAGGAACCTGAATGACTCCACTACAGTCACAGTGCTGTTCATGATGGTGAGTGGGGGAAGAGCAGGGGGGTTTCTCCTGTAGTTCACTATCATTTCACTGTTTTGAGCGTTTTAAGCTCCAGGTTGTTGAGAATGCACCAGACGGTCAGCTCTTTAACCTCCTGTCTGTAAGCTGACTCGTCACTGTCCTGAATGAGGCAGATGAGTGTGGTGTCATCTGCAAACTTCAGGAGCTTGACAGAGAGGTCCATAATGCAGTCCAATGTTTACTGCATCGTCCACAGACCTGTTTGCTTTGTAGGCAAACTGAAGAGGATCCAGTAAGGGTCCAGTAATGTCCTTCAGGTGGGCCAGCACCAGTTTTTCAAATGACTTCATGACTGCGGATGTTAAAGCCACAGCCCTGTAGTCATTTAGTCCTGTAATTTGGGGTTTCTTTGGGATGGGGATGATGGTGGAGCGGTTGAAGCATGAATGGACTTCACACAGCTCCAGTGATCTATTGAAGATCTGTGTGAAGATGGGGGCCAGCTGGACAGCGCATGATTTCAGACAGGCTGGTGTAACACAATCTGGGCCTGGTGCTTTTTTCCTTTTCTCCTTCCGGAAGACCTGGCAGACCGCATCCTCACTTACCTGAATAACAGGCGTGGGGGAGAGGGGGGATGCAGGAGGTATAATTGGTGAGAGCAGTTGATTGTAGAGGTGTTCAGGATGGGTTGCAGGAGTTGTGAGTGGTGTGAACGGTTGTTTGGAGAGGTGTTCAGGATGGGTTGCAGGAGTTGTGAGTGGTGTGAACGGTTGTTTGAAGTGGCGTTCAAGGTGGATTGCAGGAGTTGTAAATGATGTGAACGGTTGTTTGGAGTGGCCTTCAGGGCAGGTTGCAGGAATTGTTAATGGTGTGAACGGTTGTGTGGAGAGGTGTTCAGGATGGGTAGCAGGAGTTGTGAATGTTGTGAACGGTTGTTTGGAGAGGTGTTCAGGGCAGGTTGCAGGAGTTCTTCCAAACCTGCAGTAAAACTTGTTCAGATCGTCTGCCAGTCGTTGATTCTCCACAGTGCTGGGGGGGGGGGTGTCTTGTAGTTGGTGACCTCTTTCAGACTTTTCCACACTGATGCGGAGTCGTTGGAAGTGAATTGAGTCCTTATTTTTCCAGAATAATTCCTCTTCGCCAGTCTGATCTCCTTTTCCAGTGTGTAGTTAGACATTGTCCCCCTTCCTGTAAGCATCTTCTTTGGCCTGACGGAGTTTTTGCTGTGAACCACGGTTTGTTATTGTTGTAAGTTAGATGAGTCCTGGTAGGAATACACATATATTCACATAAATTGATATAAGATGTTACAGTCTCTGTGAGCTCACCCAGATCTGTGGCAGCAGCTTCAAAAACACTCCAAACAGTGAGGTCAAAACAAGATTGTAAATCCTGCTCTGCTTCATTAGTCCATCTTTTAACAGTCCTTAATACAGGTTTAGTTGATTTTAGTTTCTGCCTGTATGTCGGTATAAGATGATTTAGACAGTGATCAGAACGTCCCAAAGCTGTTCGTGGAATGGAGTAATGTGCATCCTTTTTTTGTGGTGTAACAGTGATCCAATATATTACTGTCTCTTGTGGGACATGTAACATGCTGTCTGTATTTTTCGTCATTAAAATAGCAAAAGTGGATTTGGACACGCCCTGAGTGCACCTGCGCAATGCGCTTTACACTTTGCGTTTAGATCGTTAAAATAGGGCCCAAGATGTTGGCGTTGTGTGATTAGTGATGAACCTGGAGACAGAACAAAACAAAATTATGAAATAGAAGTATGGATATTTTTCTTGTATATGTTTTTATCTTATATATTTTTCTAGTTACTGTAGATAGATAATCATTATTTTATTTATTTTTATTTGACAGTATAGTTTATTCCTACATACCACATACCCAACCATAATTAACCCCTTACTAGTAACCCCCCTTTTTTGGCATGGAGACCGAAATTACATACCCAAAATAAAAAGGTTTCTGCTCATGATTATTTCTGACTAGATAAATAATCAACCTTTGTTCACAAAGCTGACACTTTAAAGTTTACTGTTCAGGAATCAGAATCACTCAGACTGTTATGATAATAGAGATATATAAGCTCAAACATAAAAACAAAAATAAAAATATTAAAAACATATGTTTTAAATGTATTTAAAAAAATGTTGATGTAGGAAATGAGTTTGAAAACACAGTGTAGCTAAGGCCACAAGTCTTCCAAGACTTCATAAAAAATTTCATAATAGAATCTGTAAAACTGTGAATTTTATGAAATATTTTCTAAGGCCATGTCATGTGTGTTTTTAGAGAAGGCTAATCAGATTGATTTATGGCCCTTGTCATCTCTGTAAGATCTCACATGTAAACTCTTCTGTGTATTTTGTGTATGTTTCACTGTTGAAAACTGCCTGAATCATGATTGTATTGTTCTCACCAAACGGTTCTTTCACACCTCCGCCAAGTATGACACATTATCCGCATTATTCTTTTGTTTTTATTCCACCTTTATTAGCCTTGATTGTGGTTTTTCAGGCTTTACAAAGCAACAAAGCAGCGATCTCACTTCAGTCTCTCTTTGCATTTAGCCCTTATTTATCAAAAGTCTTACTATAAAAATACAACAAAACATTTTCTTACGACCTTACGTGAATTATTGAGACAAAAATGCATTATGAAGAAGAAAAGCACCTGCTATTAGTAGCATTGGTGCTAACGTTAGCATCAAGCTACATCTGACAATTTATGAAATTATTAGTACACTTTTACTCAAAACTCACTTTAAACCCCGATCGAGTGTTTATAATAACTTCCTTTAGCGATCAGGGGTGGAATTTGGTCGTTTACTGTTGTAAAAATATGTTATTTGTAGCCTTTTTCATCGCTGCACAAGTTAGCATTTCCGATGTACATTTTCGATTTTTTTTTATAAAAACGCCCCAGATCTCAAGAAATTCTCATACCAAGCTTTACTATCGTAATCGCGGGTTTATTGTTCGGATATTTTGTGTGTACAGAGGTGTTTCAGTGTTGTTTTGGCCAGATAACTACCAGGAAGTGTGCAGGAAGCATGTGACACGATGGGGCGGTGTCCAGATATGAAACTCTAAGATTGACGTTTGAAAGACCCAATCAGAGTCTGAGTCACACACCGCACGAGCTGTGACCACTGCACGCACACACAGATCGCTGGGAGAGGCTGTTTATCATCAGATCGAGTAAATCCGTGGAAAATGAATAGAAATGACGATTCTGTCTGAAGAAATATGAAGTAAACATCAGTAAATATATCCATATATCTCCGCAGATATGCATCTTTGGTCTATAAATCCTTATTGACGCTGTTCAGTGAGTCTATGTGAACACAAATAAACCGCTCTTGACGTGACTGAATATGAGTGAGTTGTGAATTTCTATTCAAAATGTGGCATAATACGGATTTATTATTTTGCACTCCTGACATAAATCACTAAATATCTGTCACTGCAACAATGTTTTATCAAAATATTGGTCAAATATCGAAGCTTGAGTCTTTAAACTTTCCATTGATGCACAGTTTGTCCAGATGAAGTAAGACAGTGATGTTTAATGTGCTGTGAAAGTGAAACAATAATAAACTGGGGCCGTCAGCGATGTTTGCACGCAAAGGGGTTTAAACCATGAGTCTAAAAACGTAATACAAACTGAACCATAAGTTTAACCTTTCCATCCCTACTGTTAATCAATGGATCTGTAAATCGATTAACTATATGTTTTGATGACAGGGTTATGTGAAGTGTTTATGTGCAATTGAAGTTTTAATTTATGAATGCATTGTAATTGAACATTTAGGAATTGTTGCTGGTTTCTATGTCACAAGTCTGATTACCTTTATTATCACCTGTATCATTTATTAATGCTGTAGATTCAGTAGTTTTGATGCTGCCAAAAATAATGCAAGAATCATTTGGACAGTATTTAGTTTGGAATTCCATTTTCAACACGCATGGAAACAATGGAATTTAGGTTTCATGGTTACCTCATCTGTTTTAGAATTGTTGATATGCTAGCTTCAGTGCTTCCAAATGCCATTTCTGTCTAAATTTAGATATGTTTTCCTATTTTGCTCCAATTAAAGTATTGGGAGTTATCTCAGGGTCTTGCAAGCAAAGAGGCAAAGTCAGATTCTCATGCATCAGCTGGTCTATTTATGAGTGTGGGCTTTTGCTGATTCTAGTATCTCTGTGTCTCCACTCCTGGCTAAGAGTCGTCAAGATGTCTAAAAGTCCTGTCTCCCTACCATCACGTACCTCTTATAGATGAGGCCTGAAGACTTCTCTGGCCTTGGAGAATGTCTCCTTGGCGAGATAAGCTGCTGACAAGGCAGATGTTTTATTTACAGCACATTAGAGGTTAGAATATAATATGTTGATTCTGAGCAGGGAGCAAAGAGAAAAGGAAATATAGAAGCTAGTGCTATATGGTGTCTCTTTCAGCTGGTCTTTTCAGCTGACGCTTTATATTTAACATGTTTAGTCCTTGTTCTGCTCTGAAATCCACAGAATCTAAAGTTATGTAAAGTATTATTGTTGGAAACGCTGCTTTGAGGTATGACGTGCTGGGGAAAACCATTCTAGTATGTATAACATTCACCTTTTATTATGGTTTAGACGTTTATAGTGGTCCAACAGCTCAAATGTCACTTTATGGTGGATATGACGATACATTCTTCCGTTCTCCAAGAGTTTCTGAGAGGAAGCACATGTAAAGTATCAGGTCATTTGGCGATCGGATATGTATAACAAACTGGGATGGATCACGCCATAATGGCTTTTCAAATATCCTCAAATAACTGCCACCCTGTAACGCTAGTCTCTACTAATTCCCAGCATGGCTTCCCATCCGTGTCATTGCCGCTTGTCCAAATTAGATAAATAATGGGGACACGTGACACGTGATGCCCTGGAGAACCCCCTGCTCTTAACAGACCCATCCAATCAAAAATTAGCAAAACGTACAGCCTCTTTCAATCTGGTGTAGTTAGTGTTATTGCATCTGTCATATTTAAAGGCAGCAGGGGAATGTGCCGCCCAGCCTGTTCCTCATTAGGCCCGTGTTTTTACTCAGATTTAGACTCGGGTTTGGTTCTATTGTCACTCTGGATCAAATGGCCAGTGTAAACACTCATAATTAGACCAGCATGGAGTGATCAGGACTACGTTAAAACACAATGTGGCAGATCTGCTATGGACCGCTGTTAACTGTGGCCCCTCAGCGGAATTTCCTCCTGATGCATTGTGAAGGCCGGTGCAGCTGTGGATGGAGCCCCTGGCCCAAACTATGAGAGACCTGAGTGTTGCTTTGGAAGGGTCTGCTTTTTATTCCATTATGGAGGCAGGTTGTTATTTTCCTCATTTGGGCCTCGAGCAAGTTCAAACAGCTACGACCACCCATGAAGGGCATACTGGTTTTCTTCTGGACGTACATGCAAACTATTTATAGATGTTCAGTTTTACTATACAAAAATTATGCTGAGTTCTATCACAACAGATCAATTTAGGATTTTTAAAGTCGGAATGAAAGTTTTTCTTGAATGAATATGTTGGCATATGCTGGACTTCTAATCATTTAGTCAACTTAAACCCCACCCCCTTCTTAATCAGTGGCAAGCTTGCATGCAAGATCTTCCTCCATCCAGGTAATGTCTAAGTGGACTCAGCCTATATATATATATATATATATATATATTATATATATATATATATATATATATATATATATATATATATATATATATATATATATATATATATATATATATATATTATTATTATTATTATTATTATTATTATTTTATTTTATCGCAATTCAGATCTACTGAAACCAGAACTTGGATAGTCCTGTATTGAACAATAAAACAGTGTCCTGTCCACAAGTAGTGGACAAAGGTAACTTAAAGAAAAAAAAGTATATTTGATTAAAATTAGCCATCTTTTGATTTTTTACAACTTTTCTCTACTGAAGAATTTTCAGAAATGTTGACCAATTAGTTCGTTTGATTGTGACAGAAATGAGAGTGGACCAATTTCCCTCTAGGCTCAAAGGAAATGTTTTATGGAAATGAAATGGGTCTTTGTATCTCCCAACTGTGACATTATATTCCACGATGTGACTTTAAATCTCACAAATATTTCTTATTGTTGTGATTTTTAATCTGACCCTGTGACTTCTTAAACTGGTCATATGTCTTCCACATGCCACTTTATATCTCACAATGTGACTTTTTTTTATTTATTATGCTGATTTAGTTTATAAGTGCTCCTACACACAAAATATGTTTTCTGCTGAGATGCTGCTTCTTCTATACATTGTAAAATAATAAATACATAAATAAATAGATAAATGGATACACAACACAAGGAGGGTACACCAACATAAATAAATAAATAAATTAATTAATTAATTAAAACACCAGCACATACTGAATGACTGTTGGTTTGTCTTTAATGTGTAATTAATTAACGTGTTTTAGTAAATCCCTTAAGTAGGTACTTGGATTAGCCTCCTCATAATTTGTATTTGGCATCATATAGCCTAATTATCTCTTAGATCCCTCAGATCACTAAGATATAAGAAAATAATAAAGGATATAGAAACAAATTGAGGCAAGATGGTGGAGTATAACTGGCATGTTAAAGTGACAAAACCATGGAACAGGTGAAGTGTGAGAGAGTGTGAGTGTGTAGGCATGTCACAATAATGTACAGATTGATGACTTTGCAGTTTGTGGAACGGAGGATGAGAAACTCGGAGGGGAGCATAGACGAGAGGTTTGTCATTATCTGAAAATGAGTTGCAGCCCCTCCTTCACTTCACTCCCACCGCATAAATAACAGAGCTGTCACCCGCTCTTAAAAAAGCTGAGAAACTAAACTGAGCTCTTTATTAACACACAAATCACAGTCCGTTGGGATATTGCTCACCTGCGTGGCAATGTTGTCAAAGTGCTGTCAAATTCAGCTAATAATAAATAGCAACACAGTAATATATTTCTACTAGACATGATAGTATTTGTATAAATGTTGCAACATTGGCAAATTATGCAAGCCTTTCCCTTTGCCATTGCAATATTCTTAGGCTAATGGGCAAAGGTTTGGTCTATAATAGCTTTTCAAGCTCAGAACCCAATTAGAAATCTGACTGACACGTTAAAAAGGATTAGTTCTCTTCCAGAAAAAAATTTACAGGTGATATACTCAACCCTTGTCATCCAAGATGTTCATGTCTTTCTTTCTTCATTCAAATAAAATTGTTTTTTTTTGAGGAAAACATTTCACGATTTCTCCCCAAATAATGGACTTATGGTGCCCCGAGTTTGAACTTCCAAAATGCAGCTTCAAAGGACTCTAAATGATCCCAGCCGAGGAAGAAGGGTCTTATCTAGTGAAATTATCATTTATTTAAAAATAAAAAATAAAAAAAACCTTCCAATGGATATACTTTGCAGAATGCAAAGAATTCAAAGGCAAACCAGTGATGTAGGACAATTTAAAGTTGGAGGTATGTATGTTCCTTTCTCCTTCAAATCCTAAAACATCCTAAATCATCCTACATCGCTGTCATGAACAAAAACAGTTCACACTTTTTTTTCTGTTGTGACTGTGAAAAATGTCACCATTGTATGTCATTCATTCTGCATCGAGAATTGCAAAAAGTAACATTCCTAGGGAAACAGTCAGAAATGGTATCATCCCTGTCTTAGTACATTAAACCAGCATTTTAAAATGCTACAAAACTGTTCACAAGCTTCCAGTGATTTAATTTTAGTTATCGTTTGTTGAAATAAATATAAACTGTCTGATTAATGTGAATGAATCCACAATCTGATTCTCCCCTGTGGCCATGGAAAAATGTATATATACAGTGACAACAATTATTCTTCATCATTTAAATTTTTCAAACAAATAAATGTTCCGACTTATGTCAGCTTGTGGAACAAAAACTTTATTTGGATAATCTACCAAATAATGGATGAAGCAGCAGCACAGGTCCAGAGGGCGACACTGTTTTCACGGTAATCAGATCAACATTTAAATCTAAATTGTACAAAACTTAAGAGATACAATCTAATTATCATGTGAAGTGATAAACTATTTTATTTTCACTGCACTTGATCCAAATGAGAATGTGAATATTTAACTTAAAGGCAAAAAACCAAACAAAAGATAAGCAGGTATCTATATTGATTTCAGTATTTGCAGCAAAGGGTGCTCCTCTCAAAATGGCGAAGGTGCCCAACACGCATCGCGGCATGACCCTTCACATTCTCTATAGGCTGTTGTGAAATAATGATAAATAAATAACAATAAAATAATACCTCTGCAGTCACTGCCAGTCAAAAAAAAAAAAAAAAAAAAATAGAGAAAATCTTAGATCACAAAAAAATATAATTCTGCTGGAGAAAGTTATAAATGATCCTATTTATAATTGTCATCACTTAATTTAAGCTACTGTACATGAAGAATCTAGTATTGGTTCCTTGTTTATAGTGGAAGGTCAATGGTGATGAGTAAACCTTTTACCTGTAAACAGTTAAGATGTGTATATTGGACTCAAAAATCTTTGCCTCTTTATTTCAGAAGTCAACCACAAGTCCCGGTTAAGTGAGTAGATGGTCTTTCTGTGCACTTTTTAGTTGCTTAAGTTGCTGCCTACACATCACTTTGAAACCAAGCACATGAAGAAATGTGGTTTTGATCGTTTTGTGTTTATTTAATGGATCTTTCTCTCTTCTTTGCATTCTTCAGTTCTTTCTTCTGATGCAAAATGTAGTAATGGGTTTGCAGGCCAAAAGGCCCTTATTCCTCCATCTAGCACTCCCTCATTCACCACAAACGTTTACCGCCTATCATTTATTCATTCCCTATTTTCTCTAAAGTGCTTTTCTCTCTCTCTCTGAGTTCTGATTAGGAGGTCGTGTAACAGGTACTTTTTATTTATTTTTCCAACCGGAGAAAGAGTGAGTGAGCTATTGCAGCCCTCTACATCACCGCAATTACCTTAGCTAACACCTCCGATAAATAATCAACTTGTGAGTAGAGCCCTGAAAAGCATTAATCACAGCATTAATGAAACAGAGAGCTCACGGGATGCATTTCCTTAGTTAAGTTCATTCAGTGCCATGGTACATGCAAATAAAGTAGCTTGTGTTGCTTGATATAATAAAGGCTGATAGCAAGTTATCATAAAAATCCATTCTGGTTTGTCAAACTGTCAAGTTAGCACTTTAAACTATTTGTCAAGATAATGGTCGCTTCATTTGCTTCCTCCTTTGAGGATGCACTATTTGAATAAAAATCAGCAATTATGTGACTTCTCTTAGATATGGTCCTCTCTAATGTAGCAGATGAAGTTTATCTCGCTAATTTGTGTGTGTTCAACTAGCAAGGCCCCTTCTTTCCGAAAATAGTAATTAAATCTACAGGAAAAGCTTATTTTATGTGCTTTATTTCACGTATTCAAGTCATCATTTACTCATCGGGATGTCCTTCTTAACCTGTATGGCTTTTTTTTAGATAATTTGAAGAAAGGTTCAGTTGTTTTTATCATTAAAATAATAGATAGATAGAGCACGCTCTTCAATCCGCGGACCGCGACGGAGCAGCGCAAGCGCACTTAAACACAAACAGAGGACACAAGGTGTGTGCTTATCGATAGATTGTTAGAATATCTGTATATGTGCAGTTCTTTGTCATACATTCAGTTTACAAAAGGTCACGAGGCAGCAGTCGGTTTCTCATCTACTGTAAAGTTTTCGCTTGTCACCGCTCATCACTCCACAGCTGTTTCCCCAGCGACAATCTAGCCCTTAACACATATGAATCATACATACTTTATACATACACTACTGTGCAAAAGTCTTAGGCACGTTAGTATTTTCACTTAAAAGAATGGTGTTCGGCCAGTTATTAATATATTTAGCTGTAGTGTGTCAGTATAAAATATCAGTTTACATTTCTAAACATTCATTTTGCCGTTGTCAGACTGCTTGTGCATTCAAAATCAAACTAGATTATTATTAAAATTAAGGGCAAACTGATATTTCCAATGACACACTACAGCAAAAGATATAAATAATTTTAAATGTTTTTTTTTTTTTTATTTTTAGTATTGGTTTATGTATGACGTATGTAGCGAATACAGGAAGGTATCAATCAAGAAGATATCAGGATTATGATTTATTTTCATTTTTAGTTTTTGATTAATCACTTGATTAATCATTCATTTTGACAGCACTAATGTTTATTGTAAATAGACAACCACACAAAGGTAATTGTACTAAGCCTGCCCTGGGTACACCAATGTTTTTGTCCATTTCCCTCGCAGATTCCTGCAGCTAAGCTTGGATGTACATTTACACTCAATTAAAGATTATTTGATGCAGGCCTCTGAAGTTTGACTTTTGCACCATAATAATACTTATAGCAACTAGTCATCATATCTCTAGTCCTTTGATGTATTTGCATTGTACTAAAGTGCATTAATTTTCAATGGGCATATATTCAGTTGAAACAGGTAGCCTAGTGCATCCCAAATTTTTCAACATGAACATTTTAATATAACATTATAGTCATTATGCCTTTAGAAAAATGTTTTTTTGAGGAGGTGGGTAGTGCACAATAGGCCCCTGTGGCACGACCTAAGCTTTTGTTCTTAATGGCATTTTTTTCCCTTACATTACTTTTACTTTTATACTTTAATTT